>NC_069501.1:72747020-73047020 GCF_027579735.1 Bombina bombina | reverse complement strand
AGCACCCCCATGCATAAAACTAATGTAGGATTGGAAATTGACTTTAGATTCACTTAAGTAGCCAGTAACTTTAAATTCCTCTGATCTGTTTAAAACAAATTCAGTCTATAACAACTCCCCAAGAAAGAGGAGACAGAGAACTCTTTGGAACATTGATGCTCCAACCAAGTTATTGAAGAAACAACAAAAGATTGTTGGTATGAGATATGGCTAAAGGTAAAGAGGGTGTCTGTACCTAGATATCGTCCAGGTATGGAGCCACCAAAATATCTTAAGTTCTGTTTACAGACAATAGCATTAACAGATCCTTGGTTAAAATTATGGGAGACTATAAAAACAGTTTAGAAAAAAGCTTAGGCCTTGTTCGAACATAGGGAAGCAAGTCTGCTGGGCGACTCTGAGGTCCTGAACTTCCAGGATTTAGAAAGAGCATGCAATTTTAAGAGACTATTTACAATTTGCTTGTAGTAGCAGTCTTTTTATGTACCTATTTTATGAGGAACTTGCTCCTAATGAGCTTCATAGTATACAGGGAGTGCAGAATTATTAGGCAAGTTGTATTTTTGAGGATTAATTTTATTATTGAACAACAACCATGTTCTCAATGAACCCAAAAAACTCAATATCAAAGCTGAATAGTTTTGGAAGTAGTTTTTAGTTTGTTTTTAGTTATAGCTATTTTAGGGGGATATCTGTGTGTGCAGGTGACTATTACTGTGAATAATTATTAGGCAACTTAACAAAAAACAAATATATACCCATTTCAATTATTTATTTTTACCAGTGAAACCAATATAACATCTCAATATTCACAAATATACATTTCTGACATTCAAAAACAAAATAAAAACAAATCAGTGACCAATATAGCCACCTTTCTTTGCAAGGACACTCAAACGCCTGCCATCCATGGATTCTGTCAGTGTTTTGATCTGTTCACCATCAACATTGCGTGCAGCAGCAACCACAGCCTCCCAGACACTGTTCAGAGAGGTGTACTGTTTTCCCTCCTTGTAAATCTCACATTTGATGATAGACCACAGGTTCTCAATGGGGTTCAGATTAGGTGAACAAGGAGGCCATGTCATTAGATTTTCTTCTTTTATACCCTTTCTTGCCAGCCACGCTGTGGAGTACTTGGACGCGTGTGATGGAGCATTGTCCTGCATGAAAATCATGTTTTTCTTGAAGGATGCAGACTTCTTCCTGTACCACTGCTTGAAGAAGGTGTCTTCCAGAAACTGGCACTAGGACTGGGAGTTGAGCTTGACTCCATCCTCAACCCGAAAAGGCCCCACAAGCTCATCTTTGATGATACCAGCCCAAACCAGTACTCCACCTCCACCTTGCTGGCGTCTGAGTCGGACTGGAGCTCTCTGCCCTTTACCAATCCAGCCACGGGCCCATCCATCTGGCCCATCAAGACTCACTCTCATTTCATCAGTCCATAAAACCTTAGAAAAATCAGTCTTGAGATATTTCTTGGCCCAGTCTTGACGTTTCAGCTTGTGTGTCTTGTTCAGTGGTGGTCGTCTTTCAGCCTTTCTTACCTTGGCCATGTCTCTGAGTATTGCACACCTTGTGCTTTTGGGCACTCCAGTGATGTTGCAGCTCTGAAATATGGCCAAACTGGTGGCAAGTGGCATCTTGGCAGCTGCACGCTTGACTTTTCTCAGCTCATGGGCAGTTATTTTGCGCCTTGGTTTTTCCACACGCTTCTTGCAACCCTGTTGACTATTTTGAATGAAACGCTTGATTGTTCGATGATCACGCTTCAGAAGCTTTGCAATTTTAAGAGTGCTGCATCCCTCTGCAAGATATCTCACTATTTTTGACTTTTCTGAGCCTGTCAAGTCCTTCTTTTGACCCATTTTGCCAAAGGAAAGGAAGTTGCCTAATAATTATGCACACCTGATATAGGGTGTTGATGTCATTAGACCACACCCCTTCTCATTACAGAGATGCACATCACCGAATATGCTTAATTGGTATTAGGCTTTCGAGCCTATACAGCTTGGAGTAAGACAACATGCATAAAGAGGATGATGTGGTCAAAATACTCATTTGCCTAATAATGCTGCACTCCCTGTATATGTATATGAGTCTATGATTGGCTGATGGCTGCCACAGGGGACAGGGAAATGAGGGAAACTTTAAAATATGTTATGAAGAAAAAAGATCTACTGCTTGTTTGAAATTCAAAGTAAGTACTATGGCATTATATTTTTATGAGCAGATCCAAAGGAAAGCAACAGCACCTTAGTTATGCATCATAACTCATTTATTGGTGATACAACAACGTTTCGGTCAACAATAGACCTTAATCATGATTAAGGTCTATTGTTGACCGAAACGTCGTTGTATGCTGTGATGTCTCACCAATAAATGATTTATGATGCATAACTAAGGTGCTGTTGCTTTCCTTTGGATCTGCTGTTATTGTTGGGATCAGTGCAGGATCCTTGCTACGTGCACCTGGATTTTGGACTGTGAGTGCTGGGCTATACTTTCTTTGTTGGTTTATTATATTTTTATGAATCATTTGTTGAATAGCAAGTATACGGATTAATTTGTTGAATCTGCAAATCTATTGTATTAAATGATGCTATAACGTGAATCTAATACAGCTATATTAGTTTTACTATTCTTGTTTAGTCTCATATGCTGATACATACTTTGTGCACAGGCTCATTGGCTGATACATACTTTGTGCATAGGCTCATTGGCTGATACATACTTTTTGCTAAGGCTCATTGACTGATACATACTTTTTGCTAAAGCTCATTGACAGATACTTCTTACTAAAGCTCATTGACTGATACTTCTTACTAAAGCTCATTGACTGATACTTCTTACTAAAGCTCATTGACTGATACTTCTTGCTAAAGCTGATTGACTGATAGATACTTCTTGTTAAAGCTCATTGACTGATAGATACGTCTTGCTAAGGCTCATTGACTCAGAGATACGTCTTGCTAAGGCTCATTGACTGATAGATACTTATTGCTAAAGCTCATTGACTGATAGATATGTCTTGCTAAGGCTCATTGACTCAGAGATACGTCTTGCTAAGGTTCATTGACTGATAGATACATATTTCTAAAGCTCATTGACTGATAGATACATCTTGCTAAAGCTCATTTACTGATATAAACTTCTTGCTAAGGCTCATTGACTGATAAAAAGTTCTTGATTATTAGTGAACAAAAAACAGAGGAGGCGCCTCATGGTGCAGTTACTTCAATAAACAGTCTAATGTGAAGTCAGACGATTTTACTCACTTGTGAGAAAGCCATTCAATCAGTGCTTAAAACTCTGACCAGGACCTCAGAGCTGCCCGGCAAGCTTACCACCAGCCACAGGAACACCAACGCAAGAAGACTTAGATTAACAGTACACCATCACCGGATACCAATGTCCAAACTGCCACCACTACTCAAGAAAATGTTAAAGAGGTCAAAGCACCATAGGTGGTAACAAAAAAAAAAAGATTATTTTCCTAACTGATGAATCAGCCAATCCTGGTCAGCATTGTTAGCACTGATTTAAGTGCTTTACTTCACATTAGACTGTTTACTGAAGTTACTGCACCATGAGGTGCCTCCTCTTTTTTGTTGTCTTTTAGTTGTCTACAGTCACCTACTGCCTAGGAGAGTAGCCCTGAATTGAGTGAATCTATTCTACAGCAGCTCCATCATACATTCTGGGACTTTTTTGGACTATACATATATTTTATATATATATATTATTTTCTATGAGAATGCATGTGTGATACACATTTTTATGCATATCATTGACTATACGTTAATGACTAATCTTTAAAATTGACTCTCTGTTGATATATAGTGGGTGCTCCTTGTCTTTTTTTGTTAATGATTATTAGTTAGCTTGTTAGCTAACCCACTGCTATTAACACCAATAGGACCGACACTATAGTGCTGCCGTATCAAAATTATTTTGCATAGGATCTAGGTTCATATTTGCTGCACGGCAATTGCACAAATAACTTGCTAAAAGTAAAAAAAAAAAAAAAATGGTATTATAAACCATTTAACAACAGTGGCTAAATTCATTTTATTCTCATTTTCAAGGACGATTAAATACAATAACAGTATAATCAACAAGGACATAATAAAAACACAATGCTATAGCAATTACTCTGAATTTTCAACAAGCAGTAGATTTATTTCTGACAAATTTAAAAATGTGCTGCCCTCCTGCATCATGTGACAGCCAGCAGCCAATCAAAGACTCATATGTATATACTGTGAACTTTTGCCCTGTAGAAGCTGGTGCCTCAGAATGTGTACATATAAAAAGACTGTGCACAATTTGATAATGGAAGTAAATTGGAAAGCTTCTTAAAACTGCATGCTTTGGGGCATATGTATCAAGCTCCGAATGTACGATCGGGTTGATTTACACCCCCCTGCTGGTGGCCCATTGGCCGTGAGTCTGCAGGGGGCGGCGTTGCACCAGCAGCTCTTGTGAGCTGCTGGTGCAATGCCGAATACGGCGAGCGTATTGCTCGCCATATTCAGCGAGGTCTGTCGGACCTGATCCGCACTGTCGGATCAGGTCCGACAGACCTTGATAACTAGAGGCCAGTATCTGGATCATGAAAGTTTAATTATGACTTTAGCGTTCCTTTAATAAACAACAACAGGCATTCTTTAAAATACAGTGAATAATAAGTTAGCACAAGAGCTCTCACTCAAGAGGACTATAGGCCTACAATTACCATACAATTGCATTTATTTTCAGTAAGGAACTTAAAGGATTATGAGATCAGTTTTAAAATAATATCTCAGAGTAGTAAAGTGCACAAGCAAAACACAGGTTGTCATTATAGGCCCTTTTAAAGTCTTCAGTGTAGTTTTTTTACCTTGTTATATAATTATATGAAACAAAGTTGTACCTTGTAAAAAAAAACTGGAACATGTTTAAGAGGGAAGAACTGCAGTCTCCAAATATTATAGGAAAACATTGTACTTAAATGGGGGGGGGGTTAATTTTTTTTACTCCATCTAAAAATGGATATTCTTTTGTTTTGTTTTTAATGAGCTAAATAAAGAATTTCTTATCCCGTTCTACCAATACAGATGTGAGTTCTCACTTCTCCAGATCACTGCTTGTTGCAGTAGAAGGTTCTTGCAAGAGCAGGAGAAAAAACGCATTTTTGTGTGAGAGCGATTATATAAATCAAAAGAAAAAAAGAGGAAGGTTTTAAGTGCACAATAATTATTTTAGAATTATGCTCTCCGCACAGATGAGACGATTAAAAACAAAATCCTTGCGCTGTGTGATCTCTCACAGAATTATGTATACAGGCAAAATGTCCTATACTTCTCTAAGAGGAGCTCCCTGCATTTCTGTATGTGAAGGAGAGACGATTCCAGTGCAATAAAGCACTGCATGACATGACAGTGTTGTTACACTTATACTTTGTATGTTATATTGCTTTACATATCAGATTTGTTCCTTTCAGTTTTATATTTAAGCTTTGCACTATATCTTTTATATTTAATGTGTTTAGATTTAGATCCAGCAGATATTTTATAAATTCTGATTATGTTTCGAAAGGTTTTGTGTTACTTTAACAAATTAGGATCATACTTTGTATATGTCTTTGTATCTTCTACAAAATTACATTGCACTTTGTATTTGCTCTTTTATAAAATAAAACAGAGCTTCAGAAAGTGGGAGGGACAGGGGAGTTTAAAAGGTTATTCATTACTTTTTTATATGCTTAGTATACAAACAGCAATTAAACTTTGCATTGCAAAAGACCTACATCAAAATATAGGCGGTTTGATGTTTTCCTGCATTTTTCTAATGTTAAATAAATGTAATTTAGTGAATGTGGTGTTTCCCACTTTATTTACAAGTAATGACAAACCTCTTTATTCAACCAAATATTAACTTCTGAAGGGATTGAAGGGGTGGATTACAGCAGGAATGCTCTTAATTTTGACAGGACAACTATCATATAAACACATAAATATCTTCAGAACTTGTTACCAAGACCCAGAAACACCTATTACAATACTGGCTGGTAAATATTTATATTTACGTAGCTCAGACCGTGGTGCCGGTCTGGAATAGCCTGCACACCTGCAAACTTGCAACCCTGCTATTAGGGGTTACCTTGGTGCTGGTACACATTGGACTTACAAATATTTATATATTTTTGGCTGGAAAAAAATGTATTTGCTTTGCCGGCAGGGAAGGAGCACGGCTCACACACATTATCATGTGATCACCGATAAATGTCATCCAAGAACCACATCAGCCCAATTGCAGTTATAGGGCTCAGTGTACGAAGCAGCGAGAGCTGCTCCGGAGACCTTGCTGGGCAGGTTTGCATATGCAAGCCTGCTTCCCGCAATGTAAGTAGCTGCAGTCATTAGACCGCTGCTTCTTACACTCCTCGCCACCTCAGAGGTGGCGAAGAGAAATCACTGAGAGCTATCTTGCTCTCGGTGATTGTCAGTCGTGCGAATGAAGGGGCAGGCATTACACACTCATCATAGTGTGTAATGATAGATAAAAAAGGGGGGATTGAGTGGTGCTATTGGAGCTGAGGACTATAAAATTGAACGATTTTTGAGAAGACATGTCAATACAGTCTTTACAGATTAGGAAAACAAATTACCATAAAGAGATATAAATAATCAATAACAGATTATTAGCGTTTTAGAAATATATATTTAATATACACAATAAAAAAAATTGTTGTGGCCACAACTGTCTCTTTAAAAACACATGCAATTTGAATACAGGTTAAATGTCTAACTGAAAGATATAATTGAGCAATGAGTCACGTAGTCCTCGCTTTATATATCGCTACAAGGATTTATATCTAAGAAATACATGACATAGTCCTAGCAATATATGACAATAAAAGATTAAATATAATATATAGCGCTAGACAATAATACCCACTAAATGATTATAGGGAATAAGTCCTTTAAGAAGTTCCCAAGGGCAATGCTGAGATAGTATTAGGTGAAAAGTACAGAGCTCCGTAGATATAGATCGATATTTTGTAACACAGTTTATTTGTATCAATAGCTGTGGAGAATGCAACACTTAGGAGTCAATGACATCCAAACAATTCAATGTCGGTAAAGTATCGTTTTCCGTTTATGGGTGCTGACAGTTTTGCGTTATAATTGCTAACAGTTTAGCTAATGATATAGCAGAAGAATTATGCTGATGTATACCGTGTAACAGGGCAAAAACAGAATTTATGCTTACCTGATAAATTACTTTCTCCAACGGAGTGTCCGGTCCACGGCGTCATCCTTACTTGTGGGAATATCTCTTCCCCAACAGGAAATGGCAAAGAGTCCCAGCAAAGCTGGCCATATAGTCCCTCCTAGGCTCCGCCCACCCCAGTCATTCGACCGACGGACAGGAGGAAAAATATAGGAGAAACCATATGGTACCGTGGTGACTGTAGTTAGAGAAAATAATTCATCAGACCTGATTAAAAAACCAGGGCGGGCCGTGGACCGGACACACCGTTGGAGAAAGTAATTTATCAGGTAAGCATAAATTCTGTTTTCTCCAACATTGGTGTGTCCGGTCCACGGCGTCATCCTTACTTGTGGGAACCAATACCAAAGCTTTAGGACACGGATGAAGGGAGGGAGCAAATCAGGTTACCTAAACGGAAGGCACCACGGCTTGCAAAACCTTTCTCCCAAAAATAGCCTCCGAAGAAGCAAAAGTATCAAATTTGTAAAATTTGGCAAAAGTGTGCAGTGAAGACCAAGTCGCTGCCTTACATATCTGATCAACAGAAGCCTCGTTCTTGAAGGCCCATGTGGAAGCCACAGCCCTAGTGGAGTGAGCTGTGATTCTTTCAGGAGGCTGCCGTCCGGCAGTCTCGTAAGCCAATCGGATGATGCTTTTAAGCCAAAAGGAAAGAGAGGTAGAAGTCGCTTTTTGACCTCTCCTTTTACCAGAATAGACGACAAACAGAGAAGATGTTTGTCTGAAATCTTTTGTAGCTTCTAAATAGAATTTTAGAGCACGGACTACGTCCAAATTGTGTAACAAACGTTCCTTCTTTGAAACTGGATTCGGACACAAAGAAGGTACAACTATCTCCTGGTTAATATTTTTGTTAGAAACAACCTTTGGAAGGAAACCAGGCTTAGTACGCAAAACCACCTTATCTGCATGGAACACCAGATAGGGCGGAGAACACTGCAGAGCAGATAACTCTGAAACTCTTCTAGCAGAAGAAATAGCAACCAAAAACAAAACTTTCCAAGATAACAACTTAATATCTATGGAATGTAGAGGTTCAAACGGAACCCCTTGAAGAACTGAAAGAACTAGATTTAAACTCCAGGGAGGAGTCAAAGGTCTGTAAACAGGCTTGATCCTAACCAGAGCCTGAACAAATGCTTGAACATCTGGCATAGCTGCCAATCGTTTGTGTAGTAAGACAGATAAAGCAGAAATCTGTCCCTTTAGAGAACTCGCAGATAATCCTTTATCCAAACCTTCTTGTAGAAAGGAAAGAATCTTAGGAATTTTTACCTTATTCCAAGGGAATCCCTTGGATTCACACCAGCAGATATATCTTTTCCATATTTTATGGTAAATCTTTCTAGTTACCGGTTTTCTGGCCTGAACCAGAGTATCAATCACCGAATCTGAAAACCCACGCTTTGATAGAATCAAGCGTTCAATCTCCAAGCCGTCAGCTGGAGGGAGACCAGATTTGGATGTTCGAATGGACCCTGAACAAGAAGGTCCTGTCTCAAAGGTAGCTTCCATGGTGGAACCGATGACATATTCACCAGGTCTGCATACCAAGTGGCCACGCAGGAGCTATCAAGATCACCGAGACCCTCTCCTGTTTGATCCTGGCTACCAGCCTGGGAATGAGAGGAAACGGTGGGAACACATAAGCTAGGTTGAAGGTCCAAGGCACTACTAGTGCATCCACTAGAGTCGCCTTGGGATCCCTGGATCTGGACCCGCAGCAAGGAACCTTGAAGTTCTGACGAGACGCCATAAGATCCATGTCTGGAATGCCCCATAATTGAGTCAACTGGGCAAAAATCTCCGGGTGGAGTTCCCACTCCCCTGGATGGAATGTCTGACGACTCAGATAATCCGCTTCCCAGTTTTCCACACCTGGGATGTGGATCGCAGATAGATGGCAGGAGTGTATTATTTTGGTTACTTCTTTCATCGCCAGGGAACTCCTTGTTCCCCCCTGATGATTGATATACACAACAGTCGTCATGTTGTCTGATTGGAATCTTATGAATCTGGCCTTTGCAAGCTGAGGCCAAGCCCTGAGAGCATTGAATATCGCTCTTAGTTCCATAATGTTTATCGGGAGAAGAGACTCTACCCGAGACCATAGTCCCTGAGCTTTCAGGGATTCCCAGACCGCACCCCAGCCCACTAGACTGGCGTCGGTCGTGACAATGACCCACTCTGGTCTGCGGAAGCTCATTCCCTGGGATAGGTGGTCCAGGGATATCCACCAACGGAGTGAATCTCTGGTCTTCTGATCTACTTGAATCACTGGAGACAAGTCTGTATAGTCCCCATTCCACTGTTTCAGCATGCACAGTTGTAATGGTCTTAGATGAATTCGCGCAAAAGGAACTATGTCCATTGCTGCAACCATCAACCCTACTACTTCCATGCACTGAGCTATGGAAGGACGTGGAACAGAATGAAGAACTTGACAAGCGCTTAGAAGTTTTGACTTTCTGACATCTGTCAGAAAGATCCTCATTTCTAAGGAATCTATTATTGTTCCCAGGAAGGGAACTCTTGTTGACGGAGACAGAGAACTTTTTTCTATGTTCACCTTCCATCCGTGAGATCTGAGAAAGGCCAGAACGATGTCTGTATGAGCCTTTGCTTTTGAAAGAGACGACGCTTGTATTAGAATGTCGTCCAAGTATGGTACTACTGCAATGCCCCTCGGTCTTAGAACCGCTAGAAGGGACCCGAGTACCTTTGTGAAAATCCTTGGAGCAGTGGCTAATCCGAATGGGAGGGCCACAAACTGGTAATGTTTGTCCAGAAAGGCGAACCTTAGGAACTGATTATGTTCTTTGTGGATAGGAATATGTAGGTACGCATCCTTTAGATCCACGGTAGTCATAAATTGACCTTCCTGGATAGTGGGTAGAATCGTTCGAATGGTTTCCATTTTGAACGATGGTACCCTGAAAAATTTGTTTAGGATCTTTAAATCCAGAATTGGTCTGAAGGTTCCCTCTTTTTTGGGAACTACGAACAGATTTGAGTAAAATCCCATTCCTTGTTCCGTCATTGGAACTGGGTGTATCACTCCCATCTTTAGCAGGTCTTCTACACAGTGTAAGAACGCCTGTCTATTTATTTGGTTTGAGGAAAAGTGAGACATGTGGAACCGTCCCCTTGGGGGTAGTTCCTTGAATTCTAGAAGATAACCCTGAGAAACTATTTCTAGCGTCCAGGGATCCTGAACATCTCTTGCCCAAGCATGAGCAAAGAGAGAGAGTCTGCCCCCCACTAGATCCGGTCCCGGATCGGGGGCTACTCCTTCATGCTCTTTTGTTAGCGGTAGCAGGCTTCATGGTCTGCTTACCCTTGTTCCAGCCTTGCATCGGTTTCCAGGCTGGTTTGGACTGTGAGGCATTACCCTCTTGCTTAGAGGATGAAGAATTAGAGGCCGGTCCGTTCCTGAAATTACGAAAGGAACGAAAATTAGACTTATTCTTGGCCTTGAAAGGCCTATCTTGTAGGAGGGCGTGGCCCTTTCCCCCAGTGATGTCTGAGATAATCTCTTTCAATTCTGGTCCAAAGAGAGTTTTACCCTTGAAGGGGATGTTAAGCAATTTTGTCTTGGATGATACATCCGCTGACCAAGACTTTAGCCAAAGCGCTCTGCGCGCCACAATTGCAAACCCTGAATTTTTCGCCGCTAATCTAGCTAATTGCAAAGCGGCATCTAAAATAAAAGAGTTAGCCAACTTAAGTGCGTGAACTCTGTCCATAACCTCCTCATATGGAGTCTCTCTACTGAGCGACTTTTCTAGTTCCTCGAACCAGAACCACGCTGCTGTAGTGACAGGAACAATGCACGAAATGGGTTGTAGAAGGTAACCTTGCTGTACAAAAATATTTTTAAGCAAACCTTCCAATTTTTTATCCATAGGATCTTTGAAAGCACAACTATCTTCGATAGGAATAGTAGTGCGCTTGTTTAGAGTAGAAACTGCCCCCTCGACCTTAGGGACTGTCTGCCATAAGTCCTTTCTGGGGTCGACCATAGGAAATAATTTCTTAAATATAGGAGGGGGAACAAAAGGTATGCCGGGCTTCTCCCACTCCTTATTCACTATGTCCGCCACCCGCTTGGGTATAGGAAAAGCGTCGGGGTGCACCGGAACCTCTAGGAACTTGTCCATCTTGCATAATTTTTCTGGAATGACCAAGTTGTCACAATCATCCAGAGTAGATAACACCTCCTTAAGCAGTGCGCGGAGATGTTCTAATTTAAATTTAAATGTCACAACATCAGGTTCAGCCTGTTGAGAATTTTTTTCTGAATCTGAAATTTCCCCATCTGACAAAACCTCCCTCATGGCCCCTTCAGAGGGTATGACAGAACAATTATCATCAGCGCCCTCCTGCTCTTCAGTGTTTAAAACAGAGCAATTGCGCTTTCTCTGATATGCAGGCATTTTGGATAAAATATTTGCTATGGAGTTATCCATTACAGCCGTCAATTGTTACATGGTATTAAGCATTGGCGCGCTAGAAGTACTAGGGGCCTCCTGCGTGGGCAAAACTGGCGTAGACACAGAAGGAGATGATGTAGAACCATGTCTACTCCCTTCACTTGAGGAATCATCTTGGGCAATTTCATTATTTGTGGCAGTACTGTCCTTACTTTGTTTGGACGCTATGGCACAATTATCACACAATTTTGAAGGGGGAGACACATTGACTTTCATACATATAGAACATAGCTTATCTGAAGGCACAGACATGTTAAACAGGCTTAAACTTGTCAATAAAGCACAAAAACCGTTTTAAAACAAAACCGTTACTGTCTCTTTAAATTTTAAACAGAGCACACTTTATTACTGAATATGTGAAAATATATGAAGGAATTGTTCAAAATTTACCAAAATTTCACCACAGTGTCTTAAAGCATTAAAAGTATTGCACACCAATTTTCAGAGCTTTAACCCTTAAAATAACGAAACCGGAGCCGGTTACAGATTTAACCCCTATACAGTCCCAGCTACAGCCTTTGCTGTGACTTTACCAAGCCCAGAGGGGAATACGATACCAAATGACGCCTTCTAGGAACTTTTCCTACTACTATCACCACATACTCTTAACCATCTCCGTGGAGATGTTGCCTGTGCAACGGCAAATAGAATGACTGGGGTGGGCGGAGCCTAGGAGGGACTATATGGCCAGCTTTGCTGGGACTCTTTGCCATTTCCTGTTGGGGAAGAGATATTCCCACAAGTAAGGATGACGCAGTGGACCGGACACACCAATGTTGGAGAAAATAGCTGTCAAAGAAAGGTAACTGACCGGTCAGTGTCGAAGTTTTACCGGAATTCTGATTTGGCTTTGGATTCTTGTAGCAGTCAAAATTGCTGGCAGACTTCCCTGGCCGTTTCGCTCATCCTCGCTTAGTGCTGTTGGCGCTAGCAGGAAAAATACAGCTTCTTCACTGCCTGTGCTGTCGGCTTGGTCACCTGACCTTGGATTAGCCAATCAGGAAACCGGATAAGAACTCTTACAAAAACTTGGGTGTAAGAGAGGCGCTGTATGAACAGCTGAGAGAACCAACAATAGCTAAAAAAGTTTAAATAAAAATATCTCAATATGTATAATACAGTGTATCGTAAAATTAGATATATATCAATATGTATAATAAACAAACATAGAAAGGGATGATATAAGCTAGTTTAATAAAAAACAATAATAAATAACAATAGTAAGTTGTGGCCACAACTAAATAAAATGATGAAGAAAAATTAGCAGCATAGATTTACAATTCACAAATCAAAACGCTATTAATTAACTATGACGGTTCAGCGATGTAATATCACTTAGATAAGGTGCAATACTAAGCCTCCTGTAAGTAAATAAAACTGAAATAGTTGGCTTGTAATTTCTCCGATAATGTCCGTATGTGATTTAAAACTGGTGAGTTAGGGTATCCTTTGTGAATGAAATAGTCCCATTGAAAGTGTGTAGGCAAATTCCTATTGCGTGTACTGAGTTGAGCTTCGTGAGTTGAAGTGAGTGAGAGACAGGGCAATCAGCTGTTTTGCCGTACTGTGTTAAAGTGCAAGTGATAGATAGTTCTTTGTTAAGTGAACTGGTAGATACGTGAATTTCTTTGAATTAACTTCTTTGCAAAAAAGTGACAAATTTTCTTATTTAAGAATATTTTATCAATGTGATATTTATAAAATGTTCAATGTGAATCTTCAGCTGTATGACAGGCTTATTAGCTGCGCTCCCCGGCCAGCGTATGTGTGTAAATGCGTGGCGGAAGTACTCACAGCTGCTTCACTGTCTTGTAACAGCACTGAATCCTTTCTAGTTGCCGTTCGGCTGTTCCGTTGAAAGAATGGACAATGGTCTCCTTGATCTTCCTGGATCCTCCTGGATCTTTCCTGGGTACTATCGATAGATGATGGGTGACAATGGAAAGTGTAAACAGACTCCACAGCTTCCTATCTACGCGTTTCAGCACTATGAGTGCCTTTATCAAGAATGTTTTCGTGGAGTCAGAATGTTCCTTTTAAATGGTTCTCATACGGGTTATGAGAACCATTTAAAAGGAACATTCTGACTCCACGAAAACATTCTTGATAAAGGCACTCATAGTGCTGAAACGCGTAGATAGGAAGCTGTGGAGTCTGTTTACACTTTCCATTGTCACCCATCATCTATCGATAGTACCCAGGAAAGATCCAGGAGGATCCAGGAAGATCAAGGAGACCATTGTCCATTCTTTCAACGGAACAGCCGAACGGCAACTAGAAAGGATTCAGTGCTGTTACAAGACAGTGAAGCAGCTGTGAGTACTTCCGCCACGCATTTACACACATACGCTGGCCGGGGAGCGCAGCTAATAAGCCTGTCATACAGCTGAAGATTCACATTGAACATTTTATAAATATCACATTGATAAAATATTCTTAAATAAGAAAATTTGTCACTTTTTTGCAAAGAAGTTAATTCAAAGAAATTCACGTATCTACCAGTTCACTTAACAAAGAACTATCTATCACTTGCACTTTAACACAGTACGGCAAAACAGCTGATTGCCCTGTCTCTCACTCACTTCAACTCACGAAGCTCAACTCAGTACACGCAATAGGAATTTGCCTACACACTTTCAATGGGACTATTTCATTCACAAAGGATACCCTAACTCACCAGTTTTAAATCACATACGGACATTATCGGAGAAATTACAAGCCAACTATTTCAGTTTTATTTACTTACAGGAGGCTTAGTATTGCACCTTATCTAAGTGATATTACATCGCTGAACCGTCATAGTTAATTAATAGCGTTTTGATTTGTGAATTGTAAATCTATGCTGCTAATTTTTCTTCATCATTTTATTTAGTTGTGGCCACAACTTACTATTGTTATTTATTATTGTTTTTTATTAAACTAGCTTATATCATCCCTTTCTATGTTTGTTTATTATACATATTGATATATATCTAATTTTACGATACACTGTATTATACATATTGAGATATTTTTATTTAAACTTTTTTAGCTATTGTTGGTTCTCTCAGCTGTTCATACAGCGCCTCTCTTACACCCAAGTTTTTGTATTCTTTATTGGACTGAGTAGGGAGATATCAGTCTTATTTAGAGAGGCTAAGAGGGTTAGACTTAGTCCAGACTCTTGTTTTTTGATTGTTCCGGATAAGAACTCTTGTTCCAAATTTAAACTGTACGAATCCTCTAATAGCAAAATTCCATACTGTTTTGGCATACACTGCCTTTATCAAGATGAATTGTTAAAGCTGATCTGCTCCTATTTATACCGATATTACCCATATTGCCATACTCCATTCTTAAAGGTGTATTCCCTTTCTCCATTCTTAAAGGTGTATTAAAGTCCACTATTGTTGGTATATCTCCCTATTTCAATGGGTGGGTATTATTAATAACTTAGTTTGTGAAGATATATATATCACAACACATTTTCAGGTCTTTATCTATAAGTATTTTACAGAAAAATATGTAATATTGTCAATTATATATTGCACGTATACAAAGATTGAATTTTCTATCTCCATCTTTTCAGAGGGGTTTCAGTCACATATCTAAAAGCATTTCTTAGGTTATGTGTCAGAGTGATAAAGGCTATGTTCATGATTCCTTAGTGGTCATTCATATATAATTTTAAAAAGATGATCTCTATAAAGTACTGGTCTATAATTTAAATGTATAATTCTGTTTTTTAGGGAATATTAGTCTGTCTATATGAAATCTATCTCCATTTAATCTGATTAATGCACAGAGATATATTAAGGAATTTCTTATAAGTTCAGACTCTGATTATATCGCTCATATTTATAAGCTAGTGGGCTTGACATATTGTTTCCTCTATTCCTTTAGAAAATTAATCTTTAGTAGTGTCACTAATAGGGAATTCACATATTTATCTCATAAAGAATACATGTGGAATGGATAGGAATACCTATCTGTATTTTTGATGGAAGGAGAGAATTTAGTTGAAGGGGTTCAAATCTAGTTCTGCATTAAGTCCCCCTGGGGTTAATGTAGCAAAATTTACAATAAGCTCTGCTTCTGTATATAATAGTTGTCTGGTAATATTACCCCCTCTTTTCATGGTAACCTTTTTTTACTCCCCAATACATCAAGACTTCAGTACTTTGGTTGAGAATTTCTTTAAAATGCATAGATAGTAAGTGTCTTTGAAAAAATATTATGAAGATGCTGTCTGATTCTGTCTCTTAGAGGTTGCCCCGTTTGTCCTAAATATTGCTTTTTACACGGGCATTGTATTATGTAAACTACATTTGAATCTGTGCATTTAATAGTGTCTCTTATGTTCAATTTAAAATCAGAGTTAGTTGCCTCAACCAATTTGCACATTTTGCTAAACTTACACGCTTTGCATATATGGCATGGGTAGAAACCCTCTAATTGATTACCCTGTATATCTTTAATAGACTTTATATCTTTTTTCTTGAATTCACTATGGGCTAGAATAGATTTTTTTTTTATTTACAATAGATTATCTTAGGTTTAATTTCTGATGTTTCCTTGAGGAAAGGGTCATTTTGGATGTAGTGCCAGTTTTTTTGGATAATTATTTTTTAATAAGTTTAAAATCTGAATTATATTGCGTAATAAATGATGTATCAAAATTCCCCTCTTTCTTATTGGTGTTTCTATTCTCCTTATCTTTCATTGGTATTTCCCTTTCATTTTTTTCTGCACTTTTTAGGGATTCAATTACTAATTTTTCATTATACCCCCTTTTCAAGAAAATGATCTTTAAGTGTATTCGCTTGTATGGCACAATCATTAATATCTAAACAATTTTTTCTTAGTCTTAAAAATTGACCTTTGGGAAGATTCATTTTCCATTGGTCATAGTGGCAGCTAGTGAAATGAATATAATTATTAGAGTCCACTTTTTTAAAAAAAGTTTTGGTTAATCTGTCGTAAAGTATAGGCACAATGAGTTGTTATTCAAATTTTCCATAAACATATTTAATAATTCTTCTCCCCCAGACCAAATAAAAAATCATATCAATATATTGCTTAAAGAGTAGGAGGTTTGCGCTCCATGGGGTACCAATAATATTAGTCTGTTCGAATCTTCCCATAAAAAGAATTGCGGAACTGGGCACAAACCTCGTACCCATAGTGGTCCCCTTAGTTTGAAGGAAATATTCCCCATTGAAACTGAAATAATTATTAGTCAGAATGAAGTGAATACATTGTAGAATGAAATATGCCTGAGTGGTAGGCAAATTTTCATCTTTATGAAGATAAAATTTAGTGGACCTAAGTTATGTTTAAAGGGACACTGAACCCAAATTTTTTCATTCGTGATTCCGATAAAGCATGCAATTTTAAGCAACTTTCTAATTTACTCCTATCATCAATTTTTCTTCATTCTCTTTGTATCTTTATTTGAAATGCAAGAATGTAAGTTTAGATGCCGGCCTATTTTTGGTGAACAACCTGGGTTGTTCTTGCTGATTGGTGGATAAATTCATCCACCAATAAAAAAGTGCTGTCCACAGGTCTGAACCAAAAAAAAATTTGATGCCTTCTTTTTCGAATAAAGATAGCAAGAGAATGAAGAAAAATTGATAATAGGAGTAAATTAGAAGTTGTTTAAAATTGCATGCTCTATCTGAATCATGGAAGAAAAAAATTGGGTTCAGTGTCCCTTTAATATTAGCTAGAGGGCACTTACATCACATGAAACTAATAAGAGATCTTTTTTCCAAGTTATTTCTTTGAGACTATTTAGAAATGATGAATAATCTTTTAAATATGTAGGAAGAGTGGTAACATAAAATTGTAAAAATGTGTACACATATTGTGAGAGGTTGAGAATTTATGCCTGAAATAATGGGCCTACCTGGTGGTTTTTAAAGGGATTTATGAATTTTGGGGAGGAAATAAAATATCTGAGTTATGGTATTTGGAATTTTTAGGAACTTTAATTCTTCAGTATATTTCAACAGATCAACTGCCCGTATGCAGCAAAGGCGGGCGGACAGCTTCACAAGTTGAGACGCTTTCCGCCCGCCTTTTAATACATGGGGCCCTAATCTTTTTTAAGTGTGAATTTACAGGCTTTTCAAAACACCTCATGCTTACACCTTTACAAGGTCTTTTTTTGCTCTAGCCAGTCAGTGGCCAATATTCATAGCTAAATTGCAATGTAAAGTGTGTACAAATAATACAAGTACAGCACCTTATTATTATGCTTTATTGAACATTTTAGGGAGAATTAAATAATTTAATGTCAGTTTAAATAGTGAAT
The DNA here is from genome assembly GCF_027579735.1 of Bombina bombina. Taxonomy (NCBI): domain Eukaryota; kingdom Metazoa; phylum Chordata; class Amphibia; order Anura; family Bombinatoridae; genus Bombina; species Bombina bombina. Next base: position 73,028,948 of record NC_069501.1, on the reverse strand, counting down.
GGTAAATAGCACCCCTTGCACCCCTTTAATTTACACAGATCATTAAAGGTCTACCATCTAATAATGGGCCAGATTCCCATGGAGCGCAAACATTTGCATGCAAGCGTTATCGGGTTTTTCTGCGATCATTTGCCTGCAAGTTAAATTGTGCTTGTATTACAAGCTGAAACTAAATGCCATCGCTTGAGTGCTATCGTGATTTTCGCTAGAATGATTACCCTGTCCTCAAAGCTCTGGTAAACTTTTTCGCAAAACAAAAAAGTGTCAGAAAACACTCATAATAACACTATCTAATAAAAAATATTTAAAAAAAATAAATAAAAATAAATGTTATAAGGGCTCAAAGATATGAGGTCTCAGGTGTTAAGAGAAAAAAGGGAAGGCAAAGGGCTTTAACATTGAGATACATATATATACATGTCTAAAGATAGTTATGTATGTATATTCATATGTCTATAAATGTGTGCATATGTATTTATATGTGTATATATGTATTTACAGGCATATATATGCACATATAAATACACCAATACATATGTTCACATCTATATAAGTGCATTAGATCTCTTTGTAGTTAAGTACATGAAAAAATATATTTATGCAATATTCATATTTAATAAAGGTTTTAACTATGTATTTACTATAAATATTTTACATTCCAATGTTCTCCACATAGCAGAATATGTTCTAAGTATTGGTAAATAGATATTCCTATAAATATCTGTATAGTGTATATATATATATATATATATATATATATATATATATATATATATATGTGTGTGTGTGTATATTATACTAAAATTCCCGTAAGATATACATAGAAATATGTATTTATGATTAAATAGAACATATTCTGCAATGTGTAGAACATTGGAATAATTATTAATATTATCAATTATTTGTACAACGCCACAAAAGTCTGTAGCGCTGGGTACAAAGATAGGGGAATACAATGACAAGGATTTGTGCTAAAATACAAAACATAACAAACTAAAAACAACTCTAGTACAGGAGGAGGGCTCTGCTCCGCAGAGTGTGTACAGGTTGAGGTTGCAGAGACATAAGGGTTGGGGTAGCTTGTCACATGGATTGTAGTTGCAGCAGTGAGTCAGGCAGTTCAATAATTATTTTGGTTAGGATGAGAGATGGAGGCGAGATGGTAAGCCTATCTGAATAGGTGAGTTTTCAAGGAGCGTCTGAAGCTATACAAGGTAGGAAACAATCTTATGGAGCGGGGTATAGAGTTCCAGAGGACAGAAGCCGCACGTGAGAAGTCTTAGAGACATGAGAGGGACATAGTGATAACAGGAGTGGAGAGAAGTAGGTCAGAGGATTGAAAAGGATAGGATGGGGAATATTTGGAAATGAGAGAGGAAATATAGTTGGGAGTGAGGCTGTTGAGTGCTTTGTAAGTTAGGGTTAATACTTTAAATTGTATTCTGGAGTGTATGGAGAGCGAGTGTAGAGATTGGAAGAGCAGAGCAGCTGATGTTGATCGGAGACTTAGGTGGATGAGTCTAGCTGAAGCATTCATAATATATTGGAGGCGGAGAGGCAGTGTTTGGGAAGACCATTTAGAAGTAGATAGCAATAGTCAATGCGTGACAAAATGAGGGAACAAATTAGTATTTTTGTCGTTTTTTTGAGTAAGGAAAGGACGAATTCTGGAAATGTTGTGTAGGTGTGCACAGCAGAATTTGGTAAGTGCTTGTATATGTGGGTTGAATGTGAGTTCTGAGTCAAGTGTGACCCCAAGACAGTGGACATGGGGTGAGGTGTTGAGAATAGAATCTCCAAACCGTCGGAGAAATGTCAGTTGTCATGGAATGTGAAATATTTATAATTTCATGTTGGGTTAGTACACATGAGAATATTTGATAGGGTTTGCACGAGAGTTGGGTATTTTTTTTCCATTATGTTCTATGGCGGAATACGTGAACTTGCTCGTGATATTCTAAGTTCGGCTTTTTGCACACATCGGGTTAGTGTGAGCACGATAACTTTTTACTTTCAATCCATAATACCAGAACAACCCGATGCGCAAAAAATTTTCTTCTAGCGCAATTAGCTAAATAGCTCTCCTCTTGTAGTCTAGGGTTTGCCTAATACACTTCCAAACATGTTTGACCCCATTATTATAAACCACGCTTCTTTACATCTTGCTCATAATGCGCCATGGTAAATCCACAACCTACCTGACTTCTTTACCATGGCTTGCAACCCAAAGCTGCTCCCTGATACCAATCACAAAACAATGGAATTCATGCATTATGGGAGAAAACCTTTATTACACATGAAAAAAGAAGATTTAGATGAAAACTGTACTAGCCAATAGTGTGACTGAGTATACTAGCAAATCTTACAGAAATGTGTTTCTGTGCTGGCCAAAGATTAATTACTTTGTGTTAACAAGCATTCAGTTCCTGCTCTCCTATGGTAATCAGTCACACTCTGCAAGCCCAGAGATATGGGCTACAGAGATAAAGATTTATTTAGCTTTGGGAAAATAGCTTGTAAAATACATAGCCTGTCTTTACTGCTCTTTAAAATGGACAATATCGCTTTAGAGATAATTTTTTATTTTATTAGTGCTCTCACATTTGTTTAAAACGGACATCAGACATCAAATTTGAAATCCACAGCAGCACATTTCAAATTTTAAAACAAGCATATTTTTTTTTGCACAATACATCTATATGAAAGAAATACTTATTGAAATGTTTTTTTAACTTCTATTATATTCACATAACCTACTGAGCATATGGCAGTAGGTGGCTTTCACATAAAACTCCCTTGTCACCAATGCTCAGAGTACCATAAGATCATTATTCACACAACCAGTACAACTTAAAATAGTCACTCAGGGCCTGATTCAAGATTCTCCTGCTTAGAAGGACATTATAGTGCAGACATCACAGGGGCGGAACTCACTGAATGCTGGAAGAAAAAGCGCGGATCCTGGAAGTCCCAGAAATGAGAAATGCCTCCCAGAAAGCTCTCCGCTCAGATGAGATGATCAAAAATCATCCTCTAGCAATGTGAGATCTCACACTAGATTCGAGACAGGCAAAATTTGCTATATTCTCTAAGGTGAGTTCCCTGTATTTCTGCATGTGAAAGAGAGAGAAACAAGCTTAGTGCAAAAAAGTACTATATGACTTGAGAGTTTTGTTACACTTATATCTTGTGTTTTGTATTTTAATTGACTTTACACTTGAGATTGGGTCCTTTCAGTATTATTACATTTAGGGCCAGATTATGAGTGGCGAGTTAACAGTTACGCGCGAGTGAAAAAGGGATTATCACGGGTGTTTGCGTGTGTTGAGTTTAGCGCTTGTATTACAAGTTGAAAGTAAACATGATCGTTTAAGCGCAATAGTGGTTTACGCTAGCATGATTACCGCGTCCTCAGAGCTCTGGTTAACTGTTTTTCAAAACAAAAAAGTGTCACAAAACACATCAAAAATACATTAAAGGGACACAACCCAAATTTTTTCTTTCATGATTAAGATAGAGCATGAAATTTTAAGCAACTTTCTAATTTACTCCTATTATCAAATTACTTTGTTCTCTTGCTATCTTTATTTTAAAAGCAGAAATGTAAATTTTAGCAGCCAGCCCCTTTTAGGTTCAGCACCATGGATAGCACTTGCTTATTGGAGGCTTACATTTACCCACCAATAGGCAAGCATAACCCAGGTTCTCAACCAAAAATAAGCCGGCTCCTATGCATCACATTCCTGCTTTTTAAATAAAGATAGCAAGAGAACGAAGAAAAATTGATAATAGGAGTAAATTAGAAAGTTGCTTAAAATTGCCTGCTCAATCTAAAACATGAAAGGGAAAAATTGGTTTAGTGTCCCTTTAAGTACAGTTACACTCATAATAACACCATCTAATAAAATTACTAAAAAAATAAAATAAAAAAAAGCACAAAAAAGTTATAAGTACTCAAAGATATGAGGTCTCAGGTGTTACAAAAAAAAGGCAGGCAAAGGGCTTTAGACATGTGTATGTATGTATTTAATGTTAAAGATGTATATATATATATGTATGTATGTAAATATGTGAGTGTACATATGTACTTATATGTGTATATGTTAGTTTTTCCCACTCTTCAGCTCCAAGTCTATAGGGGACGGTTAACACGGTCACAATATTCAGTTAGGCTTTTTGCTCCATTGACTTCTATGGGAGAATAGGTTATTGCACTCACTATGGGACATATTTATCAACCTCCGTATGGAGCTTGATGCCCCTTGTCTAAAGACCGCTGCTCCATAACTTGTCCGCCAGCTCTGAGGCCGCGGACAGAAATCAACCCGATGGAATACGATCTGGTTGATTGACACCCCCTGCTAGTGGTCGATTGGCCGCGAATCTGCAGGGGGTGGCATTGCACCAGCAGTTCACAAGAACTGCTGGTGCTATGATAAATGCCGACAGCGTGTGCTGGCGGCATTTATCGATGTGCGGTGGACATGATATGCTACTTTGTATCAAGTCAGCTCGCACATTGATAAATATGCCCCTATATTCTAACTTTGGCTTTTGGCTTGAGGTGTCAGGTGGGAGGGTAATCTCTACACTACTGCTAAAATTAACCTTACAAGTTACCTTATTATAACTTCACTGCTGGGAATATTAAAAGTGTGGTTCGCAGCTGCAATTTACAGCCTTCTAATTACCATAAAGCAATCGCAGAGGCATGTATGTCTGCAATTTATGAACAAAGGGGATCCCAGAGAAGCTTTTACAACCATTTGTGTTATGACTGTGCAAGCGGTATGTAAATAATTTTTTGAGTGAGAAACCCACATTTTGTAGAAAGGTAAATAATTTTTTTTAATATGGTTGCATTTGTCATTGTCAAAATGGTTGTATGAAATATACCAAAATGGGCCTAGATCAATACCTTGTGTTGTCTACAAAAAAAAAAAAAATATATATATATATATATTTATAGTGCCCTCTACTAATATTGGCACCCCTGGTAAAAATGAGCAAACAAGGGTGTGAAAAACTGTCTTTATTGTTTAACCTTTTAATATTTTTTCCAAACAATACACAAAAATACTCTACTCTCATGGATCTTAAACAATTGCAAACACAACTACAGGTTTACCCAATTTTTTTTTTTTTTATCTTTGTTAAATATGTGTGGCACAATTATTGGCAGCCCTATGGATTCATATGAGAAAAATATATTTGAATTATATTCCCATTGATATTTTACATTTTTTAGTACACCTGGGTGACAAGGAAAAGGAAATTGTTCAACCACGACTTCAAGTTTCACAGGGGTATACATATGAGGTAACACATAGTCCAAATTCCCTTAGTCCTCAATCACAATGGGCAAGACCAATAAATATAGCTGTGATATGCGGCAAAAGGTTGCTGAGCCTCACAAAATGGGAAGTGCCAATAAGAAAATAGCAAAAGCATTGAAAATGCCCATTTCCACCTTCAGGGCAATAATTAAGGAGTTCCAGTCAACTGGAAGTGTTATGAATCAACCTGGAACAGGACGCATGTCTATATTGTCTCAACGCACTGTGAAGAGGATGGTTTGAGTGGCCAAAATATCTCCAAGGATCACAGCTGGAGAATTGCAGAAGTTAGTTACATCTTGGGGTAAGAATGTCTACAAAACTACAATCTGACGTAACCAACATTACCACATGTTGTTTGGAAGGGTTTCATCAAAAAACAAACTCAAGTGTCTTCAGTTTGCCAGACACTACAGGAACTTCAAATGGGATCGGGTTCTATGGTCAGATGAAACCAAAATAGAGCTTTTTGACAGTAAACACCAGAGGTGGGTTTGGCGCACACAGAGAGGTAGCCATATAAGTACCTCATGCCCACGGTTAAATATGGTGGTGGATCTTTAATTTTTTTGGGGCTGTTTTTCTGCCAGAGAACCTGGACATTTTATTAAAATACATGGATGGCATCATGGACTCTATCAAATATCAACAGATATTAAATTAACTTCTGACTGCCTCTGCCGGAAAGCTTAAAAAGGGCCTTCCAGCAGGACAATGATCCAAAACACACATCACAAAAATGGTTTACTGACCACAAAATCAAGGTCCTGCTATGTCAATCCCAGTCCCATTGAAAAACTGTGCGGTGAACTGAAGAGTCCACCAGAGTCAACCTCAACATTTGAAGGATCTGGAGACATTCTGTACGGAGGAACGGTCTCAGATCCCTTACCATGTATTTTACAACCTAATCAGGGATTATAGGAGAAGGCTCAGAGCCGTTATCTTGGCAAAGGGAGGTGGCACAAAGTATTGACTAAAACGGTGCCAATAATTGTGCCACATATATTTAACAAAGATTTTTTTTTTCTTTTGGATAAACCTGTATTGAGTTTGCAATAGTTTAAGTTTGATATCCATGAGAGCAGAGCATTTTTGTGAATTTTTTAAACAAAAGATCAAAAAGGTTAAACAAAGACAATTTTTCAAAGCCTTCTTTGCTCATATTTACCAAGGGAGGGCTCTGTACATAGTTTTAATAGGTAAATAAAAAAAACACGGCTATATTTCTGTTGAAATGTAGTGATAGCAAAAATGCAAAAACGTCTTTGGAATTTTGGGCACCTTTTTCTCTGAAATTTCCTTTAGCAAAAAAAACCCTGATATTATATATTTTTTCATAGCAGAATTTTAGTGCCAAGTATTATCTTACATTACCTACCAGTTCATTTTCTTTAGAAGTGAATCTATCTTAAGTGGAGAAAAAGTTCAGTTAATAAAGATTAACTGATGACTAGGATTCACAATACCCTCTAGATAAAAATTAGAGGTTCGACAGAGTTCACTTGAGGTTATGATACTGTAAAACAACCCAAAAATAATTCATTGTAACCAATATAAGAGCTGGTATAAAGTAAATTATTGCTTTCCCGCGTGGCACTTACACATATGATTCCACTACAGAGGATGGGACAGTAATAGCGTTACAGACTTCTCTACAGGGATAATAGCAAACCATAGGACAAGCAAAGCTATCTATCAAGATCACCAGGCTGTGAAGCCAAGCTAAATGAAAAATCCTATTGCACAATATGGGACCATTCTCAATCATAAATGTAGTTCCATATTTTCGTTCTTCTATTACAAAATAAAACTCAACGTGTCATAAGTCTGCAGCTTCATAAAATTTAGAAGTATAGCACTGCTGCTTTTTACACCAATCTTTAAAGATACATGGGAGTAAAAATTGCTCATTCATTATTAAAATAGAGCATTTAATAAAAAAAAAAAAAAAAATCCAATTTACTTCTAGTATCAAATTCACTAATTTCTCTATGTATCCTTTGATTAATCTTTTCTCTTTTCCGGGAGAGCATACCTAGGTAGTCTCATGAGTGAGCCGTTTTTGCAACAATGTTTGTAACAGTTGAATATGAACAGTGTCCAAGACGTGTGCATGCATCTGAGGTAAATCTAATATATGTAAAATGAAAAGTGTTTTTAACTGTATGCTAAATCTGAATATTGAAATTTTAATTTTGACTTCTCCCATCCCTTTAAGGGACACTCAAGTCAAAATAAACTTTTATGATTCAGAGAGAGCATGCGGGTTTAAGACACTTTCCAATTTACTTCCACTATCAATTTTTGCATATTTTTTTTTTATATGCTCACTTTCTGGGGAACAAGATCCTACTGAGCATGTGCACAAGCATGCAGGGTATACGTATACTAGTCTGTGATTGGCTGATTTCTGTCACATGATACAAGTGGCCGGAAAATGGGAGAAAAAAATGTATGTGTCAGAAAAAAATCTACTGCTTAACACAGATGTCACCTGCAAACATCTGACAAGAAAGGTTAGAGAAAAGTTTGCTCCTTTTTTATAACATAGAAAATATATTTCTATGGCAGATTTGTAACAGGAGGAGCATCAAGTCTACCTACATTTTCTTTTGAAGTGACAGTTTTAAGTATTTCTTAGGAGAACTTTATGCATATCCCAGGTACTACTGAACTGACCCTACTACTTCTACTGAGTGTAAACTTCGCTAGAAGTACGGTTTTTGTGCGCCTCAGATAGTGTGCGCATTACAAGTTGAAAGTAAAACATTTGCGCTAACTTCCGGACTTCATATATCCCAACCACGCTAACACATTCGCCCCATAAACTTCAATGGAGAGCATAAAAGAAAAGAACCTAACATCGCTTGCACGCCAAGCTGACAGCAATTATTCATTAGATTTTTTCACAGTTAAACACACTAGTAAATATTATTATAAAATTATTATTTAGATATATTATAGTCCTTTGCATTCAAATACATGGCCATATATACGTTTTAGCCTGTATAAATATTTTTTATGACTATTTATATGATACATTTTTATCAGATAGTGTTTATATGAGTTAATTTTAGTTTTTTGTTGTGCAACTTTTTTTTAGCTCACTGCCCTTTATGCGAGGTTGTCAGTTCCACTAACGCAACAAGTGTAAATGTTTATTTTCAACTTGTAATACGAGCGCTATTTCTGTTGCACGCAAAAAGCTGAGGAAAAACCAATATCGCTCACACGCAAAAGTTAATGCACAATTTGTAATCTAGCCTTATGTTGCTTTCTGTTTATTTCCACAATACATTACTTTTTATGTTTGATAGTGGAGTGCACCTAGTGCCTACTAAATAAAACCTCTGGCTTTGATAATTTGACACCTAGTTGTCAAAATGGAAAGATAAACTAATACGAAGGCTGGGTCTGGACCAAATGCAATATTATCAAATGATTACAATAAACAATTTATTGAGTACACAAATAAGTTAAAAACATGGATCCATGTATAAACAATCACATTTATACAACAATAATAGCTAAATGAATAGTTAAAACAAATAGTTATGTAACAGATATAGCATTTAAAATTTTGCAAACATTGCTCTTAAAAATATTCCTAAAAAATTCCAAATTTAGTATAAGGCTCACAACACAAATTCAACTTTGTGTTTACCACATACACATATTTATACAGCAATAATAGCTAAATGAATAGTTAAAACAAATAGTTATATAGCAGATATGGCATTTAAAAGTGTGCAAACATTGCTCTTAAAAAATATTCATAAAAAATTCCAAATTAAGTATAAGGCTCACAACAAAAATTCAATTTTGTGTTTACCACATACACATAATAGGTGAAATATATTAGTCAGTTATATAATATTATCTAACCAATAATGTTCTTGATTCTATGCAATGCTCCTAAATATTGCCAATAGTAACTAATGTGTAAGGCTCTGAGTAAGACCTTTAACTCTGTGTTTAACACATACGCATTGTTAAGTAAAAAATATTGTGACAGCAATATGCCAATGTAAAAAATGTGTATCAAAAAAGTTGTGTGCAAAAATTAGTGTACAAGACTTATTAATGGTCAAAAAAACTAGGTTGATCTTCAAAAAACGTGAATTGAGAACAAATATTGTAAAAAATGAAAAAACAAAAATTTACAAAAACATTGTGGTGTGTTCAAATAGTGACTTATATAAATGTAAATAATAGTCCAAAAAATAGTCCAACAGTGACAACTTAATAGAAAAAATAATCCAACAATAAATTATAATAAGTAGTATGTCTCTTTAAGAAAAAACAATAATCCTTAGTGTTGTGAATCCTAACAGCAATAGTTATGGGGATTTTCCAAGTGTTTTATACTGAATATCAGTGCCATTTTCCAACCCAAAATTCTATCTTCTTCGAAAATATTTTGCAATAATCACTGGATGATCCTTCTGTAAAATAAAGATATGATGGTGTAGATTGTTTTTAGATCAATAGAAAATGAAATTATGCTTACCAGTCGACGCGTTTCGGTCACAAAGAGACTTGATAAAGGTCTCTTTGTGACCATTAATAAGTCTTGTACACTAATTTTTGTACACAACTTTTTTGATACACATATTTTTTACATTGGCATATTGTTGTCACAATATTTTTTACTTGACAATGCGTATGTGTTAAACACAGAGTTAAAGGTCTTACTCAGAGCCTTACACATTAGTTACTATTGGCAATATTTAGGAGCATTGCATAGAATCGAGAACATTATTGGTTAGATAATATTATATAACTGACTAATATATTTCACCTATTATGTGTATGTGGTAAACACAAAGTTGAATTTTTGTTGTGAGCCTTATACTTAATTTGGAATTTTTTATGAATATTTTTAAGAGCAATGTTTGCACACTTTTAAATGCCATATCTGCTATATAACTATTTGTTTTAACTATTCATTTAGCTATTATTGCTGTATAAATATGTGTATGTGGTAAACACAAAGTTGAATTTGTGTTGTGAGCCTTATACTAAATTTGGAATTTTTTAGGAATATTTTTAAGAGCAATGTTTGCAAAATTTTTAATGCTATATCTGTTACATAACTATTTGTTTTAACTATTCATTTAGCTATTATTGTTGTATAAATTTGATTGTTTATACATGGATCCATGTTTTTAACTTATTTGTGTACTCAATAAATTGTTTATTGTAATCGTTTGATAATATTGCATTTGGTCCAGACCCAGCCTTCATATAGTTGGTGCTTTGGTATACCTTATTAGTTTACTTTTTATCTTTACTTTGCTTTAACATACTTGTTTTCATCCAAGGAGAACTATTTAATATCCCTTTAAAAAGCAGTGGTCGTATTACTGATGCTTCGTATACTCTCCACCACTTCAGAGGTGGTGGCAAAAAAATCACCCTGAGATTGACAGCCCTCACTTGAGCAAGAGCAGGACTGCACAAGAATTTACTTGTTCAATGATAACTGCAGGCTGCGGATGTACAGTCTAGGAAGAGTCTAAGTTACCTTTCCAATATTTTATAGTCACCTAAGTGTTTTAGAATTTGTATAAGTTTGGTAATAAGTATACTTTCAGAACAACTGAGTAGACTGTTGCTAGCAATATATTGTGCCCAAGAACGTGTGTTGTCTGAAAGGGTGCTCCGACATACACTATTATGATTTGGAAGATAAAAGAGAGGGGTGTTATATGATATATACTTTTTATAAATGCAAATAGTAATGCAGCAATACATAAATATAGGTCTATAAGACAGGGGTGTCCAAACTTTGCTCTCCAGAGGTTTTGGAACTACATTTCCCATGATGCTCAGCTAGATAAAATGCTGGCTGAGCATCATCGGAAATGTAGTTCCAAAACCTCTGGAGAGCAAAGTTTGTACACCCCTGCTATAAGAGATGACCATAACATATTGTTGACATGGGTTGCAGCTCTCTTTGGTTATGGGGTTACTACATGAACCAAAAAGTAAATAAAACAGAATAATTAGTTTAACCCTTTAAGGACACAGCTTTCAGTTTGTTAAATTGTTTTATGACGGAAAAATTCCGTCATATGTCCTTAAGAGGTTAAAAATAAATAATAATAATCATACAACAGCAAGAGACTGATAACCCGAAGTCTCTTCCATCCTATGCTTCCTATGTTGCAACTGATACATTTCATCTCCTTCCTGCTCAGCTGTCTTCTCCAGCCCTCTATGTAAATGAACATTGTTTAACCTAATTAGATGCAATGAGTTTCAGGTGCATGGCAGACGGCCCAGTTTCTATGGAGCCGATCTCAACAAGTCCTTACACAGTGTGAGGGACACAGCCAAGCAGCTGTACATGGAAAATTAGGCTCTCAACATCTCTGAAGGTTAAACACCTTCCAGGGTTTGTGGTCTTTGATAACATTCATATTTATCAACATAGCACTCATACTGTTGACCCATTTTGTTAGTGTTAAGGGCACAGTCCATAGCCGATGAAATACATAATTAATGAGTCACATTTGAACAAGTTGTTATTTTTGTAAAGATACACGGTTTTACTGCAGATACATCAATATACAATGCACGTGCATGAACTATTGCATTGTATAACAGTCATTTCATGCAAAATATGAAAAATGCCAATTTGGAAAATCTTGCCTTTGTCATCACATTTGGCAGGGCAGACAAATTAATATTCAATTGGGAACCAGCCAGAAAGGATTATTGTATGTAGGTATATTTAGAATAAGCTAGGAAAATAAGAGATACGGCTACCTGTTTCTTGGAATCTGTCAAGCCCTAAGTTATGATGGCTACCACATGTAACACATTAAAATAGCATTTCTTTCCAATAGCATGGAGAGTCCACGACTTCATTCCAATTACTAGAGGGATATTCAACCCCTGGACAGCAGGAGGAGGCAAAGAGCACCCCAGCAAAGCTGTTAAGTGTAACTTCCATTACCCATAATCCCCAGTCATTCTCTTTGACTTTGTCAATGGAGCATGTGCGAAGTCGGTGTCTGAAGATATTTAATCCTTTTAATGGGTACTTTTCCCTGCAAGCAAGGATTGGGGTCTAGCTGTGTTCACGTCAATCTCTTTAGTAAGAGTAGTGGTGGCTTTTAGCAGTTAGTAGGCAGCAAAGTAGTCTTTGCTTTAATTCTAACCTCTTTGCTACCCCTTTGCAGAAAGGCAGGGTTGGTTACTCTGTTCTTTCTTTTACTACAGGTCCCTGACAGGGAGTGGAGTACCGGTCACACCTAAGTAGCTGTTAAGTGCTTTTGCCTTCTAGGTACTGAAGGTCAGCACTTTTGAGGTTATCCCTCAAATGGATCAGTTTTGGGACTTAGTTATCCTTATTGATAAGTTACATATTATGGGCAGATTTAATGGCACTTTACAGGCACAATATATGTTGAGAGACAGTAAAAGAGGCTAAACTTGGCAGAAGGGTTAAATGATTTTTACCTTTATATTTGCTTAGCTTAAAGTGAAGGTAAAGTTATCCGGTATTGCAGCTAACCAACCATTTCTCAATAGTACGTTAATGTATTCGCCAAGGTTTTTTTTTTATTACTGGTATATTTATCCTTAAAAATATATTTCACATTCCCTTACCGTTTGGCCGCCAACTCCTCCCAAGCCCTCTCAACGGCGCATTCATGATTCGGAATTAAACTGCGCAAATATATATTTTCGGGTTGACTAAAAATGTTTAATAAATTGCCTTAAAACAGTTTATAACTTGGTTTATACGCAGAGCTGAAAAAAATGATGAATGAAACCTATATTTATTTGACTCTATAAACGGAATACTGGATAGAGACTAAGGTAACTTTACCTTCACTTTAACTTCAGAGAGTTAGGGGCTAAGAGGTTTTGTTATGTTTTTATCGGGCCGTTTGTAATTTTTGCATGCTTGCTATGTGGCGCAGTTTCTTTTTCGGCCGCTCACGTGACCTCTGCACTTCCGCTGTATCGGAGCGGAGCTTTGTGAGCATAACAATGTCGGCTTGTAATTTTAACTTGACAAACAGATAGTCTGTCCAGAGGAGAGGATCGCGGAAGAGTGTCTCACTTCCTCTTACTAGTGGGGTATTATACCTGTCATGGTAGGAGCCTCAGGCAATAGAGCGATTGTATGAGGTTGTTTTTTAGGGTGACAGTTTCTTTTTCCCTCAGTATTTAGTCTTGTTTATGTAATAAAAGTCTACTAAATTGGTGCATTATCATTATTGTGTACAATTTGTTTAAATTCCAATTGTCATATTTAGTGTGATCTGATTTCTGTAGCTATGGACTCAGAATAGGATCAGTCATTGTCTATGGATAAATGCTTGCTATGTTTGGAGGCCCAAATTGTCCTGCCTATGCAATTTTATTCCTCATGCTTAGCTAAAACTTTAAAATTTAAAGACAAGTTAATCCCTTCTGAGCCAAGTGTCTCTCAGGATAATGCTGTGCGTGACATGCCTCAGCTTGCTCCACAAACGTCCCAAGCCTTAATTGTTTCTCATGCTGTGACTCCTGTTTCATCTCAACCTCCTGGGGGTGTTTATTTACCAGGGGATTTTGTTGCACAGATAACCTCTGCTGTATCTGCAGCTTTATCTGCTTTTCCTACTTTGGGGAAACGTAAGAGGAAATCTTAACATATGCCTGCTAGTAAGGTTTCTGATGCTAAAACTGCGCTGGTCAACCTTTCCCAAATGTCTGATTCTTCAGTAGCTTCTGAAGTTGAGATTTCAGACTCTGACACAATGGGGAAAACATTTTTTGAATCTGAGGAAGATAATTTCAGATTTAAAATTGAACACCTCCGGTTGCTTCTGAAGGAGGCTCTTGCTACTTTGGATGACTCTGAACCTTCGGTTGCTGTCAACCCTAAAAAGTCTACTAATAGAGTTTACAATTCTACCTCTTGTGTGGATGTTTTTCCTGTTCCAGACAAGATGTCTGAAATTATAGCTCAGGAATGGGATAAGCCAGAGGTTCCCTTTTTCCCTTCCCCTGTTTATAAAAAAAAAAAATGTTTCCTGTTGCCAACTCCGAAATGTTTCCTGTCGCCAAATTCGAGACTTGTGGCGCACTGTGCCTAAAGTAGAAGGAGCTATCTCTACTCTAGCTAAGAGAACCAACATCTCTAGCTAAGAGAACCACAATCTTGGTCGGCTGATGTATCTTCGAAGGCCAAACTTTTGGCTTTACCTTATAAAGGTAAGACTCTATTTGGGCCTGGACTTGCGGAAATCATTTCTGAAATTACGAGTGGAAAGGGATCTTTCCTACCTCAGGACAAGAAAAATAGACATAAAGGACCTCAGAATTCTAATTTTCGCTCCTTTCATAACTTTAAAAGGACAGAAGTCTTCCCCTTCTTCCAAGCCAGAGCAATCCAGGAACTATTGGAAGTCCAGTCAGCCCTGGAATAAGGGGTAGGAAAACAAAAAACCTTTCACTGATTCGAAATCAGCATGAAAGGTCTGCCCCCGATCCAAAATTGAATCAAGTGGGGGCAGGCTTTCTCTTTTTCAGCAAGCTTGGATACGAGATGTCCCAGATCCGTGGACTGTGGATATAGTATCCCAGGGTTACAGAATAGGATTCAAGTCTTTCCCTCCAAGGGGCAGATTTCTCGTGTCGAGACTATCCTCAAACCAGATAAAGAGGGAGGCCTTCTTAAACTATTAAACTCTTAAACTCATAAGGAGCGTCTTTTACATAACTTGGATGTTGTGCATGCTCTAAAATTTTACCTACAGGCTCTTAAAGATTTTCAGCAATCTTCTGCCTGTTTGTGGGGGTTTTCTGGAAAGCATAAGGGTCAGAAGGCCACTGCTACTTACCTTTCCCTATGGTTAAGGAGTATAATTACCTGTTGACCTCTAGTCTCCTGTGTGCCTACTAAACACTGCTGCCATTATCTATTCCTGCTGACCTCTAGTCTCCTGTGTGCTTACTGAACACTGCTGCTATTATCTGTATCTGCTGACCTCTAGTCTCCTGTGTGCTTACTGAACACTGCTGCTATTATCTGTTCCTGCTGACCTCTAGTCTCCTGTGTGCCTACTGAACACTGCTGCTATTATCTGTACCTGCTGACCACTAGTCTCCTGTGTGCCTACTGAACACTGCTGCTATTATCTGTTCCTGCTGACCTCTAGTCTCCTGTGTGCCTACTGAATACTGCTGCTATTATCTGTATCTGCTGACCTCTAGTCTCCTGTGTGCCTACTGAATACTGCTGCTATTATCTGTATCTGCTGACCTCTAGTCTCCTGTGTGCCTACTGAATACTGCTGCTATTATCTGTATCTGCTGACCTCTAGTCTCCTGTGTGCCTACTGAACACAGCTGCTATTATCTATTCCTGCTGACCTCTAGTCTCCTGTGTGCCTACTGAATACTGCTGCTATTATCTGTATCTGCTGACCTCTAGTCTCCTGTGTGCCTACTGAATACTGCTGCTATTATCTGTATCTGCTGACCTCTAGTCTCCTGTGTGCCTACTGAACACAGCTGCTATTATCTATTCCTGCTGACCTCTAGTCTCCTGTGTGCCTACTGAATACTGCTGCTATTATCTGTACCTGCTGACCACTAGTCTCCTGTGTGCCTACTGAACACTGCTGCTATTATCTATTCCTGCTGACCTCTAGTCTCCTGTGTGCCTACTGAACACTGCTGCTATTATCTATTCCTGCTGACCTCTAGTCTCCTGTGTGCCTACTGAACACTGCTGCTATTATCTGTACCTGCTGACCTCTAGTCTCCTGTGTGCCTACTGAACACTGCTGCTATTATCTGTATCTGCTGACCTCTAGTCTCCTGTGTGCCTACTGAATACTGCTGCTATTATCTGTATCTGCTGACCTCTAGTCTCCTGTGTGCCTACTGAACACTGCTGCTATTATCTGTATCTGCTGACCTCTAGTCTCCTGTGTGCCTACTGAACACTGCTGCTATTATCTGTACCTGCTGACCTCTAGTCTCCTGTGTGCCTACTGAACACTGCTGCTATTATCTGTATCTGCTGAACTCTAGTCTCCTGTGTGCCTACTGAACACTGCTGCTATTATCTGTATCTGCTGACCTCTAGTCTCCTGTGTGCCTACTGAACACTGCTGCTATTATCTGTATCTGCTGACCTCTAGTCTCCTGTGTGCCTACTGAACACTGCTGCTATTATCTGTACCTGCTGACCTCTAGTCTCCTGTGTGCCTACTGAACACTGCTGCTATTATCTGTACTTGCTGACCTCTAGTCTCCTGTGTGCCTACTGAACACTGCTGCTATTATCTGTACCTGCTGACCTCTAGTCTCCTGTGTGCCTACTGAAAACTGCTAATATTATCTATTCCTGCTGACCTCTAGTCTCCTGTGTGCCTACTGAACACTGCTGCTATTATCTGTATCTGCTGACCTCTAGTCTCCTGTGTGCCTACTGAACACTGCTGCTATTATCTGTATCTGCTGACCTCTAGTCTCCTGTGTGCCTACTGAACACTGCTGCTATTATCTGTTCCTGCTGACCTCTAGTCTCCTGTGTGCCTACTGAACACTCCTGCTATTATCTGTACCTGCTGACCTCTAGTCTCCTGTGTGCCTACTGAACACTGCTGCTATTATCTGTTCCTGCTGACCTCTAGTCTCCTGTGTGCTTACTGAATACTGCTGCTATTATCTGTACCTGCTGACCTCTAGTCTCCTGTGTGCCTACTGAACACTGCTACTATTATCTGTATCTGCTGACCTCTAGTCTCCTGTGTGCCTACTGAACACTGCTACTATTAGCTGTACCTGCTGACCTCTAGTCTCCTGTGTGCTTACTGAACACTGCTGCTATTATCTGTACCTGCTGACCTCTAGTCTCCTGTGTGCCTACTGAACACTGCTGCTATTATCTGTATCTGCTGACCTCTAGTCTCCTGTGTGCCTACTGAACACTGCTGCTATTATCTGTATCTGCTGAACTCTAGTCTCCTGTGTGCTTACTGAACACTGCTGCTATTATCTGTACCTGCTGACCTCTAGTCTCCTGTGTGCCTACTGAACACTGCTGCTATTATCTGTATCTGCTGACCTCTAGTCTCCTGTGTGCCTACTGAACACTGCTGCTATTATCTGTATCTGCTGACCTCTAGTCTCCTGTGTGCCTACTGAACACTGCTGCTATTATCTGTATCTGCTGAACTCTAGTCTCCTGTGTGCTTACTGAACACTGCTGCTATTATCTGTATCTGCTGACCTCTAGTCTCCTGTGTGCCTACTGAACACTGCTGCTATTATCTGTATCTGCTGACCTCTAGTCTCCTGTGTGCCTACTGAACACAGCTGCTATTATCTATTCCTGCTGACCTCTAGTCTCCTGTGTGCCTACTGAATACTGCTGCTATTATCTGTACCTGCTGACCTCTAGTCTCCTGTGTGCCTACTGAACACTGCTGCTATTATCTGTATCTGCTGAACTCTAGTCTCCTGTGTGCTTACTGAACACTGCTGCTATTATCTGTATCTGCTGACCTCTAGTCTCCTGTGTGCCTACTGAACACTGCTGCTATTATCTGTATCTGCTGAACTCTAGTCTCCTGTGTGCTTACTGAACACTGCTGCTATTATCTGTATCTGCTGACCTCTAGTCTCCTGTGTGCCTACTGAACACTGCTGCTATTATCTGTATCTGCTGACCTCTAGTCTCCTGTGTGCCTACTGAACACTGCTGCTATTATCTATTCCTGCTGAACTCTAGTCTCCTGTGTGCCTACTGAACACTGCTGCTATTATCTATTCCTGCTGACCTCTAGTCTCCTGTGTGCCTACTGAACACTGCTGCTATTATCTGTACCTGCTGACCTCTAGTCTCCTGTGTGCCTACTGAACACTGCTGCTATTATCTATTCCTGCTGAACTCTAGTCTCCTGTGTGCCTACTGAACACTGCTGCTATTATCTGTACCTGCTGACCTCTAGTCTCCTGTGTGCCTACTGAACACTGCTGCTATTATCTGTACCTGCTGACCTCTAGTCTCCTGTGTGCCTACTGAACACTGCTGCTATTATCTGTACCTGCTGACCTCTAGTCTCCTGTGTGCCTACTGAACACTGCTGCTATTATCTATTCCTGCTGACCTCTAGTCTCCTGTGTGCCTACTGAACACTGCTGCTATTATCTGTATCTGCTGACCTCTAGTCTCCTGTGTGCCTACTGAACACTGCTGCTATTATCTGTACCTGCTGAACTCTAGTCTCCTGTGTGCCTACTGAACACTGCTGCTATTATCTATTCCTGCTGACCTCTAGTCTCCTGTGTGCCTACTGAATACTGCTGCTATTATCTGTATCTGCTGACCTCTAGTCTCCTGTGTGCCTACTGAACACTGCTGCTATTATCTATTCCTGCTGAACTCTAGTCTCCTGTGTGCCTACTGAACACTGCTGCTATTATCTATTCCTGCTGACCTCTAGTCTCCTGTGTGCCTACTGAACACTGCTGCTATTATCTGTACCTGCTGACCTCTAGTCTCCTGTGTGCTTACTCAACACTGCTGCTATTATCTGTACCTGCTGACCTCTAGTCTCCTGTGTGCCTACTGAATACTGCTGCTATTATCTGTACCTGCTGACCTCTAGTCTCCTGTGTGCCTACTGAATACTGCTGCTATTATCTGTACCTGCTGACCTCTAGTCTCCTGTGTGCTTACTGAACACTGCTGCTATTATCTGTATCTGCTGACCTCTAGTCTCCTGTGTGCCTACTGAACACTGCTGCTATTATCTATTCCTGCTGACCTCTAGTCTCCTGTGTGCCTACTGAACACTGCTGCTATTATCTGTACCTGCTGACCTCTAGTCTCCTGTGTGCCTACTGAACACCGCTGCTATTATCTGTACCTGCTGACCTCTAGTCTCCTGTGTGCCTACTGAATACTGCTGCTATTATCTGTATCTGCTGACCTCTAGTCTCCTGTGTGCCTACTGAACACTGCTGCTATTATCTGTATCTGCTGACCTCTAGTCTCCTGTGTGCCTACTGAATACTGCTGCTATTATCTGTATCTGCTGACCTCTAGTCTCCTGTGTGCCTACTGAACACTGCTGCTATTATCTGTATCTGCTGACCTTTAGTCTCCTGTGTGCCTACTGAACACTGCTGCTATTATCTGTATCTGCTGACCTCTAGTCTCCTGTGTGCCTACTGAACACCGCTGCTATTATCTGTACCTGCTGACCTCTAGTCTCCTGTGTGCCTACTGAAAACTGCTAATATTATCTATTCCTGCTGACCTCTAGTCTCCTGTGTGCTTACTGAATACTGCTGCTATTATCTGTACCTGCTGACCTCTAGTCTCCTGTGTGCCTACTGAACACTGCTGCTATTATCTGTATCTGCTGACCTCTAGTCTCCTGTGTGCTTACTGAATACTGCTGCTATTATCTGTACCTGCTGACCTCTAGTCTCCTGTGTGCCTACTGAACACTGCTGCTATTATCTGTACCTGCTGACCTCTAGTCTCCTGTGTGCTTACTGAACACTGCTGCTATTATCTGTATCTGCTGACCTCTAGTCTCCTGTGTGCCTACTGAACACTGCTGCTATTATCTGTATCTGCTGACCTCTAGTCTCCTGTGTGCCTACTGAACACTGCTACTATTATCTGTATCTGCTGACCTCTAGTCTCCTGTGTGCCTACTGAACACTGCTGCTATTATCTGTACCTGCTGACCTCTAGTCTCCTGTGTGCCTACTGAACACTGCTGCTATTATCTGTATCTGCTGAACTCTAGTCTCCTGTGTGCCTACTGAATACTGCTGCTATTATCTGTATCTGCTGAACTCTAGTCTCCTGTGTGCCTACTGAACACTGCTGCTATTATCTGTACCTGCTGACCTCTAGTCTCCTGTGTGCCTACTGAATACTGCTGCTATTATCTGTATCTGCTGACCTCTAGTCTCCTGTGTGCCTACTGAACACTGCTGCTATTATCTGTACCTGCTGACCTCTAGTCTCCTGTGTGCCTACTGAACACTGCTGCTATTATCTGTATCTGCTGACCACTAGTCTCCTGTGTGCCTACTGAACACTGCTGCTATTATCTGTACCTGCTGACCTCTAGTCTCCTGTGTGCCTACTGAACACTGCTGTTATTATCTGTACCTGCTGACCTCTAGTCTCCTGTGTGCCTACTGAACACTGCTGCTATTATCTGTATCTGCTGACCTCTAGTCTCCTGTGTGCTTACTGAACACTGCTGCTATTATCTGTACCTGCTGACCTCTAGTCTCCTGTGTGCCTACTGAACACTGCTGCTATTATCTATTCCTGCTGACCTCTAGTCTCCTGTGTGCCTACTGAATACTGCTGCTATTATCTGTACCTGCTGACCTCTAGTCTCCTGTGTGCCTACTGAATACTGCTGCTATTATCTGTACCTGCTGACCTCTAGTCTCCTGTGTGCCTACTGAACACTGCTGCTATTATCTGTACTTGCTGACCTCTAGTCTCCTGTGTGCCTACTCAACACTGCTGCTATTATCTGTATCTGCTGACCTCTAGTCTCCTGTGTGCCTACTGAACACTGCTGCTATTATCTATTCCTGCTGACCTCTAGTCTCCTGTGTGCCTACTGAACACTGCTGCTATTATCTGTACCTGCTGACCTCTAGTCTCCTGTGTGCCTACTGAACACTGCTGCTATTATCTGTACCTGCTGACCTCTAGTCTCCTGTGTGCTTACTGAACACTGCTGCTATTATCTGTACCTGCTGACCTCTAGTCTCCTGTGTGCCTTCTGAACACTGCTACTATTATCTGTACCTGCTGACCTCTAGTCTCCTGTGTGCCTACTGAACACTGCTGCTATTATCTGTATCTTCTGACCTCTAGTCTCCTGTGTGCCTACTGAACACTGCTGCTATTATCTGTATCTGCTGACCTCTAGTCTCCTGTGTGCCTACTGAACACTGCTGCTATTATCTGTATCTGCTGACCTCTAGTCTCCTGTGTGCCTACTGAACACTGCTGCTATTATCTGTATCTTCTGACCTCTAGTCTCCTGTGTGCCTACTGAATACTGCTGCTATTATCTGTACCTGCTGACCTCTAGTCTCCTGTGTGCCTACTGAACACCGCTGCTATTATCTGTACCTGCTGACCTCTAGTCTCCTGTGTGCCTACTGAACACTGCTGCTATTATCTGTACCTGCTGACCTCTAGTCTCCTGTGTGCTTACTGAACACTGCTGCTATTATCTGTATCTGCTGACCTCTAGTCTCCTGTGTGCTTACTGAACACTGCTGCTATTATCTGTACCTGCTGACCTCTAGTCTCCTGTGTGCCTACTGAACACTGCTGCTATTATCTGTATCTGCTGACCACTAGTCTCCTGTGTGCCTACTGAACACTGCTGCTATTATCTGTATCTGCTGACCTCTAGTCTCCTGTGTGCCTACTGAAAACTGCTAATATTATCTGTTCCTGCTGACCTCTAGTCTCCTGTGTGCCTACTGAACACTCCTGCTATTATCTGTACCTGCTGACCTCTAGTCTCCTATGTGCCTTCTGAACACTCCTGCTATTATCAGTTTGCCAGTCGGGTGGCCTTATGAAGTTGCTGGGTGAAAGCAGTGTAATACTTTGCAATATTATAACATATTCTGCTATACAAAGCACAAATGAATTGCATAATTTAACATATGTATTTAATGATAATTTGTGCAATAAACAATGAAATATTAATTTAACTTTTAGCCGGGCGGTCAGTAAAATCAGCCAGGTTGTGCGTCGATTATAAAAGGTCCTGGGGAGAAGACTGAATGACATATTAGTTGGTGGAAATAATGACTTTAATATTAGAAAATATCTTTTTAATGTCCCTTCTAGCTTTTTTTCTCTATTATAAAAAATGTATTCATGGATTAACCCCTAAATGAAAGTAGATACTATGTCATAGAGTATTTTGTCCAGCATACTGTGTTGGAGTAGTGCCTAATTCCAGCACAGAGTTTCATGTTGTGGTCCCTGCTGTCAGCTTATAACGCAGGAACCGCAACCAGGGGGCAAAAGGAATCTGCCTTCATATGGTAAGGGAGGACTGTTCATGCCTCCTTAGCATATGAAGCAAGGTCGCCAGTCGTTTTCTGTAACAATGTTCCGTTGGTTCTGGTGGGAGGGAAGGAGAGAGGAGGGTGGGCTGCCCAGAGGAGGAGTGGAGAGGGAGGGACGGTATTCCCTACTTTACGGAAAAAAAAACAGTTTGGAAGGGAGAGCGAGGAATGGGGCACTAGGCTTCAGAAAAATATGGGTTAGAGAGGAAGTTGGGTCCCTACACTACAGAAAAGTGTTGATCGCTTGAAGGAAGGAAGTGAATGAGGGGGAACCCTACACTAAAAAAACAAATATATCTTTAATAAATATAAAAATAAAAAAGTAATAATTTGTTACTGGCCGACTGGCTGCCAGTAACTAACATGGAGGGGTACAATGGGAGGGGGAGGGCTAGAGAGATGTTTGGGGGGGGGATCAGTGAGATTTAGGAGGGATCCCTACACTACAGAAATTAAAAATAAATAACTATTAAAACCATCTGGGATCAGGGAATGGGAGGTGTCAGGTAGGAGGGTAATCTCTACAATAGAGCAAATATTACCCTTACAAGCTAACTGATTAACCCCTTCTCTGCAGGGAATTTCAGACGTTTGGTGCAGAGCTGCAATTAGCAGCCTTCTAACTACCAGAAACTAATGGCAAAGCCATGCATGTCTGCTATTTCTGAACAAAGGGGGTCCCATAGAAGCTTTTACAACCATTTGTCTTATGACTGTAGTAGTTAAGTGTAATTAATTTCAGTGAGAAACCCAAAGTTTGACAAAAAGTTAATGATTTTGTTTTTATGATTGTATTTGGCAGCCACATAGTGGCATCAAATATATCATAATGGGCCTAGATCAATACTTTGGGTTGCCTATCAATACTTAAAAAAACATAACTTATGCTTACCTGATAATTTAATTTCCATCGTTATGAGTAGAGTCCATGGCTTCATTCATTACTTGTGGGAAATACTGAACCTGGCCACCAGGAGGAGGCAAAGACAACCCAGCCAAAGGCTTAAATACCTCCCCCACTCCCCTCATCCCCGTCATTCTGCAGAAGGAACTCCTGTTTGATGCATGCCACTACACAAGGTAGAATTGGTAACGGTGGAAATATGTACACTAGGTTGAATCTCCAAGGCACTGTTAAGGCATCTATCAGTTCCACCTGGGGATCCCTGGGCCGCAACTCGAATCTGGGTAGCTTGCAGTTGAGTCTGGACGCCATGAGATTTATCTCTGGAGTCCCACAACTGTTGCAAATCTCTGCAAACACTTTGGGGTGAAGAGACCATTTCCCCGGATGAAATTGTCTGCTGAGAAAGTCCGCTTCCCAATTGTCCACAATGGAAAGTGGATCACTGAAAGCAAGCATTTGTGGGTCTCTGCCCACTCCAGGATCCGAGATACTTCCCTCATGGCTAGGGAGCTTCTCGTTCCCCCCTGGTGGTTAAAGTAAGCCACCAAGGTATGTTGTCCGACTGGAATCTGATGAACTTGGACGAACCCAGGAGGGGCCAAGCCTCCAGAGTGTTGAAGATCGCCCGAAGTTCCAGGATATTGATCAGGAGAGGAGACTCCTTCCAATTTCACCTGTCCTGTGCCTTCCTGGCACCCCAAACCGCTCCCCAACCTGAAAGACTTGTGTCCGTAGTCACAATCTCTCAAGATGGTCTGAGGAAGGATGTCTCCTGAGACAGCTGTTCTGGACGGTGGCAATAAGAGAGAGAGACTCCCTCGACCCATTGTCCAGAGAGATCAGTTGGGACAGGTCCGAATAATCGCCGTTCCACTGCCTCAGCATGCACAGGGTTACAACTGTACATATTGCAAATGTTTTCTAAATATTTATTTTTAACTAATTGATTTTGAGACACCGGTGTCTTTAGAATTTTTATTTGTGAAAATTTTTATTTGTGATATTACTATATTTCATGTGTCAATAACAAATGTTATAAAAACATAAATTATGCTTACCTGGTAATTTCATTTCCATCGAGGGGAAAAGAGTCCACGAATTCAGTCATTACTGTTGGGAATTAAGAACATGGCGGAGGAGTCAGACACCCCAGCCAAAGGCTTAAATACCTCCCCCACTTCCCTCATCCCACTGTCATTCTGCCGAGGGAACAAGAAACAGTAGGAGAAATATCAGGGTATAAATGGTTTCAGAAAATGAATTAAATTTAGGTCCGCCCATCGGAGATACGGGTGGGAGCCATGGACTCTCCTCCCCTCGATGAAAATGAAATTATCAAGAAAGCATAATTTATGTTTTCCATCTAAAGGTGAGGAGAGTCCACAGCTTCATTCATTACTGTTGGGAACATATACCCAAGCTCTAGAGGACACTGAATGGACCTGGGAGGGTAAAAGGCGGACCCTAATCTGAGGGCACCACAGCCTGCAAAATCTTTCTCCCAAAAACAGCTTCCACAGAAGCAAAAACGTCAAAATTTAAAACTTAGTAAAAGTGTGTAAGGAGGACCAGGTAGCCGCCTTACAAATTTGCTCCATAGAGGCATCATTCTTGAAGGCCCAAGACGAAGCCACAGCTCTAGAAGAATGAGCCGTGATCCTTTGAGGAGGCTTATATCCCGCTGTCTCATAGGCCAAGCGAATCAAGCTCCTCAACCAAAAGGACAAAGAAGTAGAAGAGACCCTCTGCCCCTTGCGCTTCCCTGAATACACCACAAAAAGATATGTAGACTGTCTGAAATCCTTTGTAGCCTGCAGATAGAACTTTAAGGCACAAACCACATCCAGGTTATGAATTAACCTCCCCTTAGAAGAAAAGGGTTAGGACACAAAGAAGGAACAACTATTTCCTGATTGATGTTACGGTTAGAAACCACCTTGGGAAGAAACCCCAAACCAGTGCGAAGTACAGCCTTATCTGTATGAAAAACCAGATAAGGAGGCTCACATTGCAAGGCAGCCAGTTCAGATACTCTGTGTGCCAATGCAATACCCAACAGGAAGAGAACCCTCCAGGACAGAATTTTAATGTCAACAGAATGCATAAGCTCAAACGGAGCCTTCTGCAATACCCTTCTTGACCTAAGTTTAAGCTCCATGGAGGAGCAGACTGTCTAAAGACAGGCCTGAATATAGACAGAGCCTGAACAAAAGATTGAATGTCAGGGAGCTCAGCGAGCCTCCTATGCAACAAGATGGATAAGGCCAAAATCTGTCCCTTTAAGGAACTGGCGGCAAAACCCTTCTCCAAACCGTCTTGGAGAAAGGACAGAATCCTGGATACCTTCACCTTGTGCCAAGGAT
The DNA here is from genome assembly GCF_027579735.1 of Bombina bombina. Lineage (NCBI taxonomy): Eukaryota > Metazoa > Chordata > Amphibia > Anura > Bombinatoridae > Bombina > Bombina bombina. Next base: position 73,003,233 of record NC_069501.1, on the reverse strand, counting down.
ATCCATGCTTCTCACACCAGGACAAGTAAGTCCTCCACACCTTATGGTAGATGCAACGAGTGACTGGCTTCCTTGCCTGAACTAGAGTATCAATCACACTTTCAGAAAAGCCCCTCTTGGCCAAAACTAGGCGTTAAAACTCCACACAGTCAGCCTCAGAGAATCTAGATTACGATGTTGAAAGGGGCCCTGTTCCAGCAGATCCCTGTGACAGGGTAACCTCCATGGCGGAGAGGATGAGATCCCCACCATATCCGCAAACCACGTCCTCTAAGGCCACGATGGAGCAATCAGAATGGCTGAAGCTCGCTCCTGTTTGATGCGTGCCACTACACAAGGTAGAAGTGGTAATGGTGGAAAAATGGAAGCTATGCTGAACCCACAAGGTACCACTAATGCATCAATCAGCTCTGCCTGGGGATCCCTGGACCTCAACCCATATCGGGGTAGCTTTTAATTGAGTCTGGACGCCATGAGATCTATCTACGGCGTTCCCCATCTGAGACAAATCTCTGCAAACACCTCAGGGTGGAAGGATTGCCTGCTGAGAAAGTCCGCTTCCCAGTTGTCCACACCTGGAATGTGAATCGCTGAGAGCGAGCAGCTGTGGGACTCCGCCCACTCCAAGATCCAGGACACCTCCCTTATTGTTAGGGAGCTCCTCGTACTCCCCTGATGGTTGATGTAAGCCACCGAGGTAATGTTGTCGGTCTGCAATCTGATGAAGCTGAATGACCCCAGAGGAGGCCATGCCTTCAGAGCATTGTAGATTGCTTGGAGTTCCAGAATATGAGAGACTTCTCATGGGACCATTTTCTTTGTGCCATCCTTGCACCCCCAAACAGCTCCCCATCCTGCCAGACTGGAGTCCGTGGTCACAATCTCCCAGGACGTTCTCAAGAAGGATGTCCCCATGGACAGTTGCTCCAGACGGATCCACCAAGAGAGGGAGTTCCGAGTCCGAGCATCCATGGATTTCTGCTGTGATAGATCTGAATGATCGCCGTTCCACTGTCTCAACATGCACAATTGAAGAGGTCTGAGGTGGAACATGGTGAATGGAATGACGCCTATGCTTGAAACCATGAGTCCGATCACCTCCATACACTTAGCCACCGAGGGGCTTGAGGAAGACTGAAGGGCAGCACAGGTGAACACAATCTTCCTGCGTCGATGGTCTAAGAGAAATATTTTCATGGACATAGAGTCTATTATCATGCCCAGGAACTCCACCCTGTTGCTGGGAACCAAGGAACTCTTTCCTGAGTTGTTCTTCCAGCCATGATATTGGAGCAAAAGAAGAAGAGCCCTCGAATGATCCTCTGCGAGATTAGGCGACGGCGTCTGGACTAGGATATCGTCCAGATAAGGCACCACAGCAATGGATCTGGTCACTGCAAGTAGTGCCCCCAGAACCTTTGTGAAGACTCTCAAGGCCATCGCCAGACCAAAAGGAAGGGCCTCAAACTAGAAGTGTTGGCCCAGAAACGCAAATCTTAGGAACTTGAAGTGGTCCCTGTGAATTGGCACATGAAGGTAAGCGTCCTTCAAGTCTATAGACGTCATGAACTGTCTCTCTTGAACTAGGGGCAGGATAAATCTGATTGTTTCCATTTTGAACGATGGAACACTCGTAACTTGTTTAAACACTTTAGGTCCAGAATCGGGCTGAACGTGCCCTCCTTCTATGGAACCACAAAAAGATTGGAATAGTACCCTAGACCCTGCTCTGCTTGGGGTACTGGTACGATAACGCCAAGAGAGGCGAGATCTCTCACACTCTAGAAAGGCCTCTCTATTTTCTGGTCTTGAAGACAGGTTTGACAGGAGGAATCTGCCCCTGGGTGGATGGGATCTGAATCCTATCCTGTAACCCTGGGTGACCACTTCCAGAACTCAAGGGTCCTGAACGTCCTGCAACCAGGATTCTGAGAAAAGAGATAATCTGCCCCCTACTTGGTCCGGAGACAGGTCGGGGGCCGCCCCTTCATGCCGATTTCGTCTCTGTGGGATTCTTGCTCTGCTTAGACTTGTTCCAAGATTTAACCGGCTTCCAAGTTCCCTTGGACTGGTCCGCTTTCGCGGTGGGCTGCTGGCGCTGGGCCTTGTCCGCACAAAAGGGACGAAAAGTAGATCCCTTAGGTTTAGCCGTCTTATTCTGCGGTAGGAAAGCTCCCTTGCCTCCCGTAACCGTGGATATGATTGAATCCAATCCTGGACCGAACAGAATCTTTCCTTGAAAAGGCAGTGACAACAGCCTCGACTTAGAGGTCATGTCAGCAGACCAAGACTTTAGCCACAGAGCCCTACAAGCTAAAACGGAAAAACCTGACACCTTAGTGTTCAGGCGAATAATTTGCATATTGGCAACACAGATGAAAGAATTGGCGACCTTCAGCACCTTAATCTACCAGAACCTCCTCACAATAAACACAGGAATGAGACTTTATTAAAGAGGGAGAACCCTCTAACGCATCAGAGTCATCCATAGCTTGCGCTTTTATTATGGACTAGCTTAACTTATAAACAGGCACCTTTATACCTCCAATGGCCGGGGGAACTCACCACCTCCTAGGACCCAGACTACAGAAACCGTTTCATCTCCTGCGCCACTGATCAACAGAGGAGGCACACCTGGTCACATGGAATGCCTGGCAGGACCGCCCCTGCAGTAAGGAGAAAACACACCAAAAAAGGACAACGCAATACTCCCGCCAGTAACCTCACATTGCCAGAGCCTCATCTCGCATATAACGCAGCAATGACACAATAAACAATATTATGTATAAACCCCCCTTGTTCAATAATCCCTCCAGGAATATTAACCCTTGATTCTTTAAAGATAAAAGTCGCCACACTGTGACCCTGTCTTTCGTGTTATTATTATGAATAAAAAATGAAAGGATCTTACCAGAATCTACGCTGTGGAACAGGTACACGGCCCTTCAAGTGTGACAGGTTAGTAGCCTCGCTCCTGACATGGAGTTGAGTGCAGAAAGCAAGCAGCGAAACTCGTCAACACTGATTGCTTGTGGAGCTGTTAATATGAGTCAGGATGGTTTCGCAGAAAGACTCTCCCTGCATCTCCGGACTCTAACTTTCGCCCAGGCTCTTACTGAGAGGCTGACAAGACTACTTAAATCTCCAGTCCCAATGCGAAGAGTACTACCCTCCATAAGAGACTACTCCGAATCCTCGGCACTTCTCTGGGGGAGGTATTTAAGCCTTTGGCTGGGGTGTCTTTGCCTCCTCCTGGTGGCCAGGTTCTGAATTCCCAACAGTAATGAATGAAGCCGTGGACTATCCTCCCCTTTAGATGGAAACATAGCTAAATATGAAGTATTTCATAATAGTGTTAACAGACCGCATTTTTGGCGCTACCCACAACATGTGTGTTTCTTCATGTATACACCCCCCCTATTCAATAATCACCTTCCGGAGATATTAACCCTTGATTCTATACAGATAAAGGAGCTACACCGTGACCCTGTTTTCTTGCGTTATCATTATAGATATAAAAAATTAAACAATCTTACCAGAATCAACGCTGTGGAGCAGGAACACGACCACTCAAGTTTGACAGTGTGTAGTATCGCTCCTGACATAGACTTGAGTGAAGAAAGCAGGCAGTGAAACTAGTCAACACTGATTGCTTAAGGAGCTGTTAATACGAGTCTGGATGGTTTCGCAGAAAGACTCTCTCTTCATCTCCAGACCCTAACATTCATCAATGCTCTCAATAAAAAACATAATTTATGCTTACCTGATAAATTTATTTCTCTTGTAGTGTATTCAGTCCACGGGTCATCCATTACTTATGGGATATATTCCCTTCCCAACAGGAAGTTGCAAGAGGATCACCCAAGCAGAGCTGCTATATAGCTCCTCCCCTCACATGTCATATCCAGTCATTCGACCGAAACAAGACGAGAAAGGAGAAACCATAGGGTGCAGTGGTGACTGGAGTATTAATTAAAATTTAGATCTGCCTTAAAAAGGACAGGGCGGGCCGTGGACTGAATACACTACAAGAGAAATAAATTTATTAGGTAAGCATAAATTATGTTTTCTCTTGTTAAGTGTATTCAGTCCACGGGTCATCCATTACTTATGGGATACCAATACCAAAGCTAAGTACACGGATGATGGGAGGGACAAGGCAGGAACTTAAACGGAAGGAACCACTGCCTGTAGAACCTTTCTCCCAAAAACAGCCTCCGAAGAAGCAAAAGTGTCAAATTTGTAAAATTTTGAAAAAGTGTGAAGCGAAGACCAAGTCGCAGCCTTGCAAATCTGTTCAACAGAGGCCTCATTCTTAAAGGCCCAGGTGGAAGCCACAGCTCTAGTGGAATGAGCTGTAATTCTCTCCGGGGGCTGCTGTCCAGCAGTCTCATAGGCTAAGCGTATTATGCTACGAAGCCAAAAGGAGAGAGAGGTTGCCGAAGCTTTTTGACCTCTCCTCTGCCCAGAGTAAACGACAAACAGTGAAGAAGTTTGACGAAAATCCTTAGTTGCCTGTAAATAGAATTTCAGGGCACGGACTACGTCCAGATTGTGCAAAAGTCGTTCCTTCTTTGAAGAAGGATTAGGACATAATGACGGAACAACAATCTCCTGATTGATATTCCTGTTAGAGACTACCTTAGGTAAAAACCCAGGTTTAGTACGCAGAACTACCTTGTCTGAATGAAAAATCAGATAAGGAGAATCACAATGTAAGGCGGATAACTCCGAGACTCTTCGAGCCGAGGAAATAGCCACCAAAAACAGAACTTTCCAAGATAAAAGTTTAATATCAACGGAATGAAGGGGTTCAAACGGAACTCCTTGAAGAACTTTAAGAACCAAGTTTAAGCTCCACGGAGGAGAAACAGTTTTAAACACAGGCTTAATCCTAGCTAAGGCTTGACAAAAGGCCTGGACGTCTGGAACTTCTGCCAGACGCTTGTGCAAAAGAATAGACAGAGCAGAAATCTGTCCCTTTAAAGAACTAGCTGATAAGCCTTTTTCCAAACCCTCTTGGAGAAAGGACAATATCCTTGGAATCTTAACCTTACTCCATGAGTAACTTTTGGATTTGCACCAATACAGGTATTTACGCCATATCTTATGGTAGATTTTTCTGGTAACAGGCTTTCGTGCCTGTATCAAGGTATCAATAACTGACTCGGAGAAGCCACGCTTTGATAGGATCAAGCGTTCAATCTCCACGCAGTCAGTCTCAGAGAAATTAGATTTGGATGATTGAAAGGACATTGTATTAGAAGGTCTTGCCTCAAAGGTAGAGTCCATGGTGGACAGGACGACATGTCCACTAGGTCTGCATACCAGGTCCTGTGTGGCCACGCAGGCGCTATCAGAATCACTGATGCTCTCTCCTGATTGATTTTGGCAATCAGTCGAGGGAGCAGAGGAAACGGTGGAAACACATAAGCCATGTTGAAGAACCAAGGAGCTGCTAGAGCATCTATCAGAGTCGCTCCCGGGTCCCTGGACCTGGATCCGTAACGAGGAAGTTTGGCGTTCTGGCGAGACGCCATGAGATCCAACTCTGGTTTGCCCCAACGATGGACCAGTTGAGCAAAAACCTCCGGATGGAGTTCCCACTCCCCCGGATGAAAAGTCTGACGACTTAGAAAGTCCGCCTCCCAGTTCTCCACGCCTGGGATGTGGATCGCTGACAAGTGGCAAGAGTGAGACTCTGCCCAGCGAATTATCTTTGAGACTTCTAACATCGCTAGGGAGCTCCTGGTTCCCCCTTGATGGTTGATATAAGCCACAGTCGTGATGTTGTCCGACTGAAATCTGATGAACCTCAGTGTTGCTAACTGAGGCCAAGCTAGAAGAGCATTGAATATTGCCCTTAGCTCCAGAATATTTATTGGGAGGAGTTTCTCCTCCTGAGTCCAAGATCCCTGAGCCTTCAGGGAATTCCAGACTGCGCCCCAGCCTAGGAGGCTGGCATCTGTTGTTACAACCGTCCAATCTGGTCTGCGAAAGGTCATGCCCCTGGACAGATGGACCCGAGATAGCCACCAGAGAAGAGAATCTCTGGTCTCTTGATCCAGATTTAGTAGGGGGGACAAATCTGAGTAATCCCCATTCCACAGACCTAGCATGCACAATTGCAGCGGTCTGAGATGTAGGCGCGCAAATGGCACTATGTCCATTGCCGCTACCATTAAGCCGATTACTTCCATGCACTGAGCCACTGACGGGCGTGGAATGGAATGAAGGACCCGGCAAGCATTTAAGAGTTTTGATAGCCTGGCCTCTGTCAGGTAGATTTTCATTTCTACAGAATCTATCAAAGTCCCTAGGAAGGAGACTCTTGTGAGTGGTGATAGAGAACTCTTTTCCATGTTCACCTTCCACCCATGCGACCTTAGAAATGCCAGAACTATCTCTGTATGAGATTTGGTCATTTGCAAGCTTGACGCCTGTATCAGGATGTCGTCTAGATATGGAGCCACCGCTATGCCTCGCGGTCTTAGAACCGCCAGAAGAGAGCCCAGCACCTTTATAAAGATTCTCGGGGCCGTAGCCAACCGGAAGGGGAGAGCTACAAACTGGTAATGCCTGTCTAGAAAGGCCAATCTTAGGAACCGATGATGATCTTTGTGAATCGGTATGTGAAGGTAGGCATCCTTTAAATCCACTGTGGTCATGTACTGCCCCTCTTGGATCATGGGTAGGATAGTCCGAATAGTTTCCATTTTGAATGATGGAACTCTTAGGAATTTGTTTAAGTTCTTTAGGTCCAAAATTGGTCTGAAGGTACCCTCTTTCTTGGGAACCACGAACAGATTTGAATAAAACCCCTGTCCTTGTTCCGTCCGCGGAACTGGGTGGATCACCCCCATTACTAGGAGGTCTTGTACGCAACGTAGGAATGCCTCTTTCTTTATCTGGTTTTCTGATAACCTTGAAAGATGAAATCTCCCTTGAGGAGGAGAAGCCTTGAAGTCCAGAAGATATCCCTGAGATATGATCTCCAACGCCCAGGGATCCTGGACATCTCTTGCCCATGCCTGGGCGAAGAGAGAAAGTTTGCCCCCCACTAGATCCATTTCCGGATAGGGGGCCATCCCTTCATGCTGTCTTAGGGGCAGTAGCAGGTTTTCTGGCCTGCTTGCCCTTGTTCCAGGACTGGTTAGTTTTCCAGGCCTGACTGTAACAAGCAACAGTTCCTTCCTGTTTTGGGGCAGAGGAAGTTGACGTTGCTCCTGCCTTGAAATTTCGAAAGGCACGAAAATTAGACTGTTTGGCCTTTGATTTGGCCCTGTCCTGAGGAAGAGTATGACCCTTACCTCCAGTAATGTCAGCGATAATTTCTTTCAAGCCGAGCCCGAATAAGGTTTGCCCCTTGAAAGGAATATTAAGCAATTTAGATTTAGAAGTCACATCAGCTGACCAGGATTTAAGCCATAACGCTCTGCGCGCCTGGATGGCAATTCCGGAGTTCTTAGCCGTTAGTTTAGTTAAATGTACAATAGCATCAGAAACAAATGCATTAGCTAGCTTAAGTGCTTTAAGCTTGTCCATAATTTCATCCAATGGAGCTGAGTGAATGGCCTCTTCTAGAGACTCAAACCAGAATGCTGCAGCAGCAGTGACAGGCGCAATGCATGCAAGGGGCTGCAAGATAAAACCTTGTTGAACAAACATTTTCTTAAGGTAACCTTCCAATTTTTTATCCATTGGATCCGAAAAAGCACAACTATCCTCCCCCGGGATAGTGGTACGCTTAGCTAAAGTAGAAACTGCTCCCTCCACCTTAGGGACCGTCTGCCATAAGTCCTGTGTAGTGGCGTCTATTGGAAACATTTTTCCAAATATAGGAGGTGGGGAAAAGGGCACACCAGGTCTATCCCACTCCTTGCTAATAATTTCTGTAAGCCTTTTAGGTATAGGAAAAACATCAGTACACACCGGTACTGCATAGTATCTATCCAGCCTACATAATTTCTCTGGAATTGCAACTGTGTTACAGTCATTCAGAGCCGCTAAAACCTCCCCTAGCAATACACGGAGGTTCTCAAGCTTAAATTTAAAATTAGAGATCTCTGAATCCGGTTTCCCTGGATCAGATCCGTCACCTACAGAATGAAGCTCTCCGTCCTCATGTTCTGCAAACTGTGACGCAGTATCGGACATGGCTCTTGTAGCACCAGCGCGCTCTATTCTTACCCCAGAGCAATTGCGCTTGCCTCTTAATTCTGGCAATTTAGATAATACTTCTGTCAGGGTATTATTCATAATAGTAGCCATGTCTTGTAAAGTGATTTGTATGGACGTCCCTGATGCACTTGGCGCCACAATATCACGCGCCTCCTGAACGGGAGGCGAAGGTACTGACACGTGAGGAGAGTTAGTCGGCATAACTTCCCCCTCGTTGTCTGGTGATAATTCCTTTATAGATAAAGACTGACCTTTATTATTTAAAGTGAAATCAATACATTTAGTACACATATTTCTATGGGGCTCCACACTGGCCTTTAAACATAGTGAACAAACAGATTCATCTGTGTCAGACATGTTTAAACAGACTAGCAATAAAACTAGCAGACTTGGAAAACACTGTAAATAATTTTACAAGCAATAAAGAAAAACGCTACTGTGCCTTTAAGAAGCACAAAAAAACTGTCACAGTTGAAATAACAATGAACCAAATCAGTTATAGCAATCAAATTTTCACAGTAAATGTATTAAGTTAGCAGAGCATTGCACCCACTTGCAAATGGATGATTAACCCCTTAATACCCAAAACTGATTTTTATAAGCAGTAAAGAAAAAAACGTTTTTTAATACAGTCAAAAACCACTGTCACAGGTCTGCTGTGACTGATTACCTCCCTCAAAATGACTTTTGAAGTCCCTTAAGCTCTGTGGAGACGACCTGGGTCATGCAGGAAGAAGCAGGAAGACTGAGCCTGAATTTTTACTGCGTCAAAAAAACGCTAAAATAGGCCCCTCCTACTCAAAATTACAACATTGGGAGTTTCAGTTAACTGTTTCTATGCAGAAATACCGGTCAGCCATGTGGAAAAAATGTATGCCCCAATAAGTTTTATCACCAGTGTACCTCACAAAACGAATAAACATGCCAGCAAAATCGTTTTAAACATCCTTTTTTTAAGGAGTATGAATCTCTATTGATAAGCCTGATACCAGTCTTCCTACTGCATTTAAGGCTTATAACATCACTTCAGTATTAATAGCATTTTCTCAGTCAAATTCCATTCCTTAGAAAATTACTTTACTGTATATATTTAAATCAGCCTGCTAACAGTCGCTCTCACTGTATTAAAGGCTTTACTTACATTACATCGGTATCAGCAGTATTTTCTTAGTCAATTCCATTCCTTAGAAAAATAATTTACTGCACATACCTTGTTTGCAGGATTCCCCGCACGCTATTCCCTTTCTGAAAGTTACCCCACTCCTCAGAATGTGCGAGAACAGCCAGTGGATCTTAGTTACTTCTGCTAAGATCATAGAAAACGCAGGCAGATTCTTCTTCCAAATACTGCCTGAGAACAAACAGCACACTCCGGTGCCATTTAAAATAACAAACTTTTGATTGAAGAAATAAACTAAGTATAAAAACACCACAGACCTCTCACAACGTCCTATCTAGTTGAGTTGCAAGAGAATGACTGGGTATGACATGTGAGGGGAGGAGCTATATAGCAGCTCTGCTTGGGTGATCCTCTTGCAACTTCCTGTTGGGAAGGGAATATATCCCATAAGTAATGGATGACCCGTGGACTGAATACACTTAACAAGAGAAAGTACTACCATCCATAAGAGACTACTCTGAAATCTTCTGACACTTCTCTGCCATCCTCCTATGACAAAAGGCAAAGAATGACTGGGGGATGAGGGGAGTGGGGGAGGTATTTAAGCCTTTGGCTGGGGTGTCTTTGCCTCCTCCTGGTGGCCAGGTTCAGTATTTCCCACAAGTAATGAATGAAGCCGTGGACTCTCCTCGTATTAGATGGAAATATAGTTTTCATAGGTAAATAAAAAAATTAAACAAAATAAAAAGCCATATTTCTGTTATATGGAGTAATAGTAAAAATGCTTAAAATTCTCCAGTACATTGGGAAAGTTTTTCTTGGAAATTCCCGGTAGCGAAGGGGTTAATACAAATGTTTGCAACAAAGTAAATGTTTCTGCATAATTTTGCTGTATTATGTTTCCTGTATGGAAAGTCACCTTGCAAGCACAGCATTAGAAATATCTTAATTTGAAATTATTGCCCTAAATGTGCCACTTTCTGCATCTCACCGGCATTTATGTTCACATTGTTAAGTTTAGCACAGCAACCTATCTGACCTCATAGAGTGAATCATTTGGACTCTACCTACCATTTAATATCTTAATTACTTCCTACATACAGGTACACATAATTAGCTGTTCAGTCAGAACATGGACAGAGAGCCACAGAGAGAGTGGACGCTATTTCAATTTATATATGTCAACAAAACCTATCATCCTTTACCAATTCTACATAATGACTGCAGTGGATATTGCAAAGCTATGTCTCTGTTCTTCCAGCGGTTGTAACATAGAAAATGAAAAACATAAAGTGAAATCTTATTGTTTGACACAGAGGCCTAGATTTAGAGTTCGGCGGTAGCCGTCAAAACCAGCGTTAGAGGCTCCTAACGCTGGTTTTGGGCGCCCGCTGGTATTTGGAGTCAGTGATTAAAGGGTCTAACGCTCACTTTTCAGCCGCGACTTTTCCATACCGCAGATCCCCCTACGCCATTTGCGTAGCCTATCTTTTCAATGGGATCTTTCTAACGCTGGTATTTAGAGTCGTTTCTGCAGTGAGCGTTAGAGCTCTAACGACAAGATTCCAGCCGCCTGAAAATAGCAGGAGTTAAGAGCTTTCTGGCTAACGCCGGTTCATAAAGCTCTTAACTACTGTACCCTAAAGTACACTAACACCCATAAACTACCTATGTACCCCTAAACCGAGGTCCCCCCACATCGCCGCCACTCGATTAAAATTTTTAACCCCTAATCTGCCGACCGCCACCTACGTTATACTTATGTACCCCTAATCTGCTGCCCCTAACACCGCCGACCCCTGTATTATATCTATTAACCCCTAACTTGCCCCCCACAACGTCGCCGCAAGCTACTTAAAATAATTAACCTCTAATCTTCCGACCGCAAATCGCCGCCACCTACGTTATCCCTATGTACCCCTAATCTGCTACCCCTAACATCGCCGACCCCTATGTTATATTTATTAACCCCTAATCTGCCCCCCACAACGTCGCCGACACCTACCTACACTTATTAACCCCTAATCTGCCGAGCGGACCTGAGCGCTACTATAATAAAGTTATTAACCCCTAATCCGCCTCACTAACCCTATCATAAATAGTATTAACCCCTAATCTGCCCTCCCTAACATCGCCGACACCTACCTTCAATTATTAACCCCTAATCTGCCGACCGGAGCTCACCGCTATTCTAATAAATGTATTAACCCCTAAAGCTAAGTCTAACCCTAACACTAACACCCCCCTAAGTTAAATATAATTTTTATCTAACGAAATAAATTAACTCTTATTAAATAAATAATTCCTATTTAAAGCTAAATACTTACCTGTAAAATACATCCTAATATAGCTACAATATAAATTATAATTATATTATAGCTATTTTAGGATTAATATTTATTTTACAGGCAACTTTGTAATTATTTTAACCAGGTACAATAGCTATTAAATAGTTAAGAACTATTTAATAGTTACCTAGTTAAAATAATTACAAATTTACCTGTAAAATAAATCCTAACCTAAGATATAATTAAACCTAACACTACCCTATCAATAAAATAATTAAATAAACTACCTACAATTACCTACAATTAACCTAACACTACACTATCAATAAATTAATTAAACACAATTGCTACAAATAAATAAAATTAAATAAACTATCTAAAGTACAAAAAATAAAAAAGAACTAAGTTACAGAAAATAATAAAATATTTACAAACATAAGAAAAATATTACAACAATTTTAAACTAATTACACCTACTCTAAGCCCCCTAATAAAATAACAAAGCCCCCCAAAATAAAAAATTCCCTACCCTATTCTAAAATACAAATATTACAAGCTCTTTTACCTTACCAGCCCTGAACAGGGCCCTTTGCGGGGCATGCCCCAAGAATTTCAGCTCTTTTGCCTGTAAAAAAAAACATACTATACCCCCCCCCCAACATTACAACCCACCACCCACATACCCCTAATCTAACCCAAACCCCCCTTAAATAAACCTAACACTACCCCCCTGATGATCTTCCTACCTTGTCTTCACCATGCCAGGTTCACCGATCCGTCCTGGCTCCAAGATCTTCATCCAACCCAAGCGGGGGCTAGACATCCACTGAAGAAGTCCAGAAGAGGGTCCAAAGTCTTCCTCCTATCCGGCAAGAAGAGGACATCCGGACCGGCAAACATCTTCTCCAAGCGGCATCTTCTATCTTCTTCCATCCGATGACGACCGGCTCCATCTTGAAGACCTCCAGCGCGGATCCATCCTCTTCTTCCGACGACTAGACGACGAATGACGGTTCCTTTAAGGGACGTCATCCAAGATGGCGTCCCTCGAATTCCGATTGGCTGATAGGATTCTATCAGCCAATCGGAATTAAGGTAGGAATTTTCTGATTGGCTGATGGAATCAGCCAATCAGAATCAAGTTCAATCCGATTGGCTGATCCAATCAGCCAATCAGATTGAGCTCGCATTCTATTGGCTGATCGGAACAGCCAATAGAATGCGAGCTCAATCTGATTGGCTGATTGGATCAGCCAATCGGATTGAACTATATTCTGATTGGCTGATTCCATCAGCCAATCAGAAAATTCCTACCTTAATTCCGATTGGCTGATAGAATCCTATCAGCCAATCGGAATTCGAGGGACGCCATCTTGGATGACGTCCCTTAAAGGAACCGTCATTCGTCGTCTAGTCGTCGGAAGAAGAGGATGGATCCGCGCTGGAGGTCTTCAAGATGGAGCCGGTCGTCATCGGATGGAAGAAGATAGAAGATGCCGCTTGGAGAAGATGTTTGCCGGTCCGGATGTCCTCTTCTTGCCGGATAGGAGGAAGACTTTGGACCCTCTTCTGGACTTCTTCAGTGGATGTCTAGCCCCCGCTTGGGTTGGATGAAGATCTTGGAGCCAGGACGGATCGGTGAACCTGGCATGGTGAAGACAAGGTAGGAAGATCATCAGGGGGGTAGTGTTAGGTTTATTTAAGGGGGGTTTGGGTTAGATTAGGGGTATGTGGGTGGTGGGTTGTAATGTTGGGGGGGGGGTATAGTATGTTTTTTTTTACAGGCAAAAGAGCTGAAATTCTTGGGGCATGCCCCGCAAAGGGCCCTGTTCAGGGCTGGTAAGGTAAAAGAGCTTGTAATATTTGTATTTTAGAATAGGGTAGGGAATTTTTTATTTTGGGGGGCTTTGTTATTTTATTAGGGGGCTTAGAGTAGGTGTAATTAGTTTAAAATTGTTGTAATATTTTTCTTATGTTTGTAAATATTTTATTATTTTCTGTAACTTAGTTCTTTTTTATTTTTTGTACTTTAGATAGTTTATTTAATTTTATTTATTTGTAGCAATTGTGTTTAATTAATTTATTGATAGTGTAGTGTTAGGTTAATTGTAGGTAATTGTAGGTAGTTTATTTAATTATTTTATTGATAGGGTAGTGTTAGGTTTAATTATATCTTAGGTTAGGATTTATTTTACAGGTAAATTTGTAATTATTTTAACTAGGTAACTATTAAATAGTTCTTAACTATTTAATAGCTATTGTACCTGGTTAAAATAATTACAAAGTTGCCTGTAAAATAAATATTAATCCTAAAATAGGTATAATATAATTATAATTTATATTGTAGCTATATTAGGATTTATTTTACAGGTAAGTATTTAGCTTTAAATAGGAATTATTTATTTAATAAGAGTTAATTTATTTCGTTAGATAAAAATTATATTTAACTTAGGGGGGTGTTAGTGTTAGGGTTAGACTTAGCTTTAGGGGTTAATACATTTATTAGAATAGCGGTGAGCTCCGGTCGGAAGATTAGGGGTTAATAATTGAAGGTAGGTGTCGGCGATGTTAGGGAGGGCAGATTAGGGGTTAATACTATTTATGATAGGGTTAGTGAGGCGGATTAGGGGTGAATAACTTTATTATAGTAGCGCTCAGGTCCGCTCGGCAGATTAGGGGTTAATAAGTGTAGGTAGGTGTCGGCGACGTTGTGGGGGGCAGATTAGGGGTTAATAAATATAACATAGGGGTCGGCGATGTTAGGGCAGCAGATTAGGGGTACATAGGGATAACGTAGGTGGCGGCGGTTTACGGAGCGGCAGATTAGGGGTTAAAAGTGTAATGCAGGGGTCAGCGATAGCGGGGGCGGCAGATTAGGGGTTAATAAGTGTAAGGTTAGGGGTGTTTAGACTCGGGGTACATGTTAGGGTGTTAGGTGCAGACTTAGGAGGTGTTTCCCCATAGGAAACAATGGGGCTGCGTTAGGAGCTGAACGCTGCTTTTTTGCAGGTGTTAGGTTTTTTTTCAGCTCAAACAGCCCCATTGTTTCCTATGGGAGAATCGTGCACGAGCACGTTTTTGATGCCGGCCGCGTCCGTAAGCAACTCTGGTATCGAGAGTTGCATTTGCGGTAAAAATGCTCTACGCTCCTTTTTTGGAGCCTAACGCAGCATTTGTTTGAACTCTCGATACCAGAGTTAAATTTATGGTGCGGCCTGAAAAAAACCCGCGGAGCGTTAACAGCCCTTTTACCGCCGAACTCTAAATCTAGGCCAGAATTTGCAAGAAAACAAAATAAGGTCATACTAAAAGGGGAAGTAAATGCTAGTATTTTTATTTAATTATACATATTATAAGAACTTTGCATTGCACTTTATTCCTTTGCCTGCTTTGCTTGTAATTTAACTCTGAGAATTATTTGGTTTCCAAACCACACTCCTACATGCTGCACAGTGATTGGCTGATTAGTGCAGACATTTATATCTGCCCCTAAGTGGCCATATTGAAGGAAGTAAAATCAACAAAGACTTTCAAGTGGTGTGCCAAGGGACTGCAAAATAAAGCATTTCAGGAATGAGCATGTGCATTTAGCAATCTATGGCAGCAGTGTTTGCAAAGTCTGTTATAATGTCAGCAATTAGTACTAAATGCACATGCACACTCCTCAGCCTACCTAGGTATCCTCTTCAACAAAGGATGCCAAGAGAACAAAGCAAAATGTTATAATAGAAGTAAACTGGATTACAAAAAAAAACTAAAAGAAAAACTCTATGATCTATCTGAATCATGGCAACCCCCTTCTGTAATCTTTACTGGCAACAGTTGTATCTCAAAGGGACATTATACTAGTTTAAACTGTTAAAATATTTATCTAAATTAAAAAAGGTATAAAGGACATGAACCCGATTTTTTTCTTTCATGATTCAGATAGAGCAGCACTTTTAGTCATTTTTCTGATTTACTGCTATTCTCAATTCTTCTTTGTTCGCTTGGTATCTTTTGTTGAAAAGCAGGGATGTAAGCTCAGGAGCGTGCACGTGTCTGGGGCACTATATGGCAACAGTTTTGTAAAAATGTTATTCAGTTGCAAGAGCGCTAGATGGTAGCACTATTTCCTGCCCTGTAGTGCTCCAGATGTCAACCTAGGTATCTCTTCAACAAAGAATATCATGGGAACAATGCAAATTTACTAATAGAAGTAAATTGGAAACTTTTTTTGAAATTGTATGTTCTGTCTGAATCACAAAATAATTTTTTTGGTTAAAGGGCCATAATACCCAAATGTTGAAACACTTGAAAGTGATGCAGCATAGCTGTAAAAAGCTGACAAGAAAATATCACCTGAACATCTCTATGTAAAAAAGAAAGATATTTTACCTCAAAAGTTCCTCAGTAGCCACATCCCATTGTAAAGGACTTCTAAGTAGCAAATCAGTATGTCTGTCCCAGGACAGCTAAGGGGTTGAGTCTCGTGCACTCTCATGTTATTTCCCTATTCAGTTTAAAGGAAGTTTACTATGAAATCTCATGAGAGTTAAGTGAAATCTCATGAGATCACAGTAAAAGAGTTCATGACCTCAGCACTGTTGATGCTGATTGGCTGCTGTTCATTTCTTCATTTTTTATTTATTTTTTACCTGCAGCTAAGCAGCAGCTGAGTATAACTTTTTACACAACTTACTCTGCTGAGCTGAGGAGATTGTGAGGTAAAATATCTTCCTTTTTTACACAGAGATGCCCAGGTGATATTTTCCTGTCAGCTTTTTACAGTTATACTGCATCAGTTTCAAGTGATTTAGCATATGAGTATTATGTCCCTTTAAGAAAAAGCTATTTAAAGTGAAATTAACAGAAAGTGTAAGACTGTATACACCCAAATAAAAAAACAAAATGGTTTATCAGTACAGGAACATCCATTTTCAAAAATAAAAAATAAAATAAAAAACGTTATAAATCATGACACTCATTCTGAGAGATTCTTGTTCAGATGTAACAGGGAACTTATTTGATGACCATTTTGCTGCAGCCATAATAACAGAACATGAGGGCTTCTTCTCCAAACGTATCTCAGAACACTAAAACCCAGCAGCCTAACAAAGCAAATACCTGTCTGTCATCTGTACAAATAAATGGTCCAATCCTGTTTGTATCAAATACATTTTTTTTCTTCCAACCATGAAATGTACAGCGTTTTAATTTGGTTCCTTAATGCCAACATTATTGTGACTAATTAACATATGTATTGGGTAAACAAATATTCAGCGTGTATCAACACAGAGACGAGAGAAACCGTAAAATAACTCTAATCAAGAATGCTTAGTAATGCAAAATTCAATCAACATTTTCAATATGTTGGGTGAGATTTATTGAGCTTCCAGGATCACTGCTAATAGTCTGCAGTTCATGGTAGTATCAGGTATGTTCAACTGAAGTGATTGTGATCTGAGTGTAATTAAACAAAAAAAGAAGACAAACCTACTGGGATTCCCAACAAAGGGCCAGATTATCAGTGAATCGCTAACATTTGCACGCAAGCGATATCAGGGACATATATTGACGTTTATATATATAAGTCCATTAGAGCCCTTTGCTGTCAACTGGGTACAAATAAAAAGGGGATGACTTTTTACAGTTTAATTTCCATTTAATGTCTTTCTAAAGTGAGTCTGATTAATACCGTTCCCAGGACATCTGCGTACAGACTATGCATCTTTATTTAAAATAATATTGCATACAATCATTAATTGCATCCCCTTATTGCCTGCCCATCTCTCCTTGACCACGTATCTCTCATTTATAACTTGAGACACACTTATTAATAATCAATTGCTTATCACATATCCATCCTTGGTTCTAAAATCTCTGGGTCCTGAAAAAATATATTGTTTTATTCACTCATGCTCTGAAGGGCAGCAGACACCTTTGCTCTCTCTCTCTCTCGAGTCAGGCTATATCTCCTTTACATACATTTTTTTTTTACACATTAATCTCATGTACGATAAGATTGATGAGTGCATGCTGAAAATGCAATACTGCTGCCACACCATTTGCTTGAATCATTTTTTATTTGAATGATTCTGATACTGGCTTCCTGGGTTTCAAATAATTTCAATAATTTCTGAACAGTAAAAAAAAATGTTACAATAGAATGTAGACTGGTACCTAAGCAAAACAAAAAACAAACAAAAAAAACAACATTAGTATTAGGAATTATTACAACAGGAACAAAGAGAAATTTTAGTATTATCCTTTGAAGTGAAAAAAACAGCATTTATCTTAGCAGCTCCAGCCCTGTTGACGCAAGCATGTGATAAATTGAGCCCGTGCTTGGAATAATACTAAGACAGAATAAAAATAAGATACATATTTAATGATTAAGTCACAACTCTACCTCTGCTTTTCCATAGATGGCTGAATAAGCAGGACTATAATTAGTTTTGTAATGGCAAAAAAGGTCTATACAGCAAAGCCACAGTTCATCTTCAATTTATTTGTACATTACCTGCAGATTTGTGGAAATGATTTAATCTTAAAATGAATTTCATATGGATAGCAAGACTGTGACAATTTACATGGATTATACGGTAAGAAATGTGGGACAGATGTAGAACATTATATATTGTTTTGTTTTTTTCAATTGAAATTTTATTTTTATTCTTTTTGTATCTGAGATTTTATATATTTATATATTTATATGTCTAAAACATGTTATTTCAAATATACAGTGGAAAATGTTGACGCTCCATGTATCTCTAAAGCAGTAGTCTCAAAGTACCGGCCCTGGGGCCATATGCGGCCCTCAAGATAGTTCAATCTGGCACTTCCTTGCTTATTAAGTAAATGATTAATTTGGCCCCATCAATTTTTAAGGGTTCTAAGAGGTGTAACTAGTTGATGTTCTATATAGGCAGTCACAAGATAAATATAAAGACAAGCTTGCATAAATATCACTTTTTGTTCAGTTTCAGAACGATCACTTCCCTTGGCACTAACAGGATAAATATACACTGTGCATGTCTATTATGGACAACAGCTTCTACCATGCTCTACTACTTGGGTAAATGTCACTTCCAGTTTCTAGTATATCCAGTTCCAGAGCACTCTGTTCAAGTGGCCCCCATGGAAGGAGAGCATTTAGCCAGTGGCTCCCGGATACAATGAGCGTGATACCCCTGCTCTAAAGGAACATTACAAGTGGAGCACAAATATTGCACTTGTGAAAGTGCAATTTTGCACTCCACTTATAATCTGGCCATAAATACCTTATAAAAAAAATTATATTGAGGTCAATTCCCATCTCCTTCTAGTCATGGGTGCTGCCATGTTACAATTGAGCTTTTCCTGCATTCCCGTACTGAGGTGTTTGCAGATGTGCAGCAACTCTCCTTCAGATACCTGCAGTGAAACCTAGATTCCAGAATGAGAAGTGCATGAAATGTATTTAGTGTTTAATGCGCCTTTAAGACCCTTAATTGCCATGGTCTAGTGTAATTTAAAGGGCCATAATACCCAAATGTTTAAACACTTGAAAGTGATGCAGCATAGCTGTAAAAAGCTGACTAGAAAATATCTCCTGAACATCTCTATGTAAAAAAGAAAGATATTTTACCTCAAAAGTTCCTCAGTAGCCACCTCCCATTGTAAAAGATTTCTAAGCAGCATTTTAGTGTGTCTGTCCTGGGACAGCTGAAAGGATGAGCTTCGTGCACTCTCATATTATTTCACCAATCAGGTAAAGGAAGCTTACTATGAAATCTCATGAGAGTTAAGTCAAATCTCATGAGATCACAGTAAGAGTTCATGACCTCAGCACTGCTGATGCTGATTGGCTGCTGTTCATTTCTTCATTTTTTTATTTTTTTTTACCTGCAGCTGGGAGCAGGTGAAGTATAACTTTTTACACAGAACTAACTCTGCTGAGCTGAGGAGATTGTGAGGTAAAATATCTTCCTTTTTTACATAGAGATGCTCAGGTGATATTTTCCTGTCAGCTTTTTACAGTTATGCTGCATCAGTTTCAAGGGATTTAGCATATGAGTAGTATGTCCCTTTAATTGTCAGAAAAAAAAGAAAATAAATATTCATGTTCCCTGGTAGCTAAGTCTTGTTTACCTTTCTACTCGGAACACTTCAGCCTTGAAAGATATTTAGTGCAATAAGTTTTAATAAGATTATAAGACTTCTTTTTCTTTTCAGTAATATAATAACATTATGGGACCTAACTCTTATTAAGACTAATACATATTTGTATAGTATTACGTTTTTATACAATGTGTTTGTATGTTTTGCTTGTTGAAAGAGTATAAAGGGACAGTAAACACTCAATACATTTCATAAGCATAAAGCTATTTCCCACCTGTCTTACACTGTATTCTAGTGCTGATGTGTTTGCACATGTGCAGCAACGCTCCTTCACATGCCTGCAGTGTAACCTAGGTTACATAATGGCAGCACTCATGATTAGAGGGAGGTGCATGAAATGCATTCAGTTTACAGTCTCAAGACTGAAGGCGCAGATGAAACTGTACACAGATAGACTGTATGCATAATGATGTGGTGAGCAGAAAGAAGCAGATTGTTTTATTTATTTATTTTGTGAATGAGCAGATATTTAACTGAACATAGAGGCCTATTTATCATAGGTCTTGCGGACCTGATCCAACTGTGCGGATCAGGTCTGCAAGACCTCGCTGAATGCGGAGAGCAATACGCTCTCCGTATTCAGCATTGCACCAGCAGCTCACAAGAGCTGCTGGTGCAACGCCGCCCCCTGCAGACTCACGGCCAATCGGCCGCCAGCAGGGAGGTGTTAATCAACCCGATGGTACTCGATCAGGTTGATCTCCGGCGATTTCTGTCCGCCTCATCAGAGCAGGCGGACAGGGTTATGGAGCAGCGGTCTTTAGACCGCTGATTCATAACTGGTGTTTCTGGCGAGTCTGAAGACTCGCCAGAAACACGGCCCTTCAAGCTCCGTTCGGAGCTTGATAAATGGGCCTCAATGACACATTGAGGTAGAGGACAAGAAAAAAACCTAAAGATTCAATATCAGCTTGTGCACACTGTCTCTGTGGGAATCTAATTGTGTCCTATTTATGTTGAGGTGAGATTTTACTGAAATTTTGTGTGTTGAATATTTTGTTTTTCCAAAGGAATGCGTGTCTGTGTTGTTTTTTTCTTATAAAACAAGAGCTCAATTATACATAGCTGTAAGCTTCACTGGAGAAAACTTTATTGACTAAGGTCAGTTTTACAGCCCTAACTTAACACACAGAGTGATTTTTATGATGCAGAGATGTCAGCAGAGACATGATAAAAACCAGTGCCCTCTACCCAAAGAGAGCTGAGGTCATTTAGAGGTGATACCCTGGAATATGTTGACATAGTTATTAATGTCATATTTGGTATAAAAATAAACCTCATGACATCACAAGGGGATTGCCTATCAGTGTATATCAGTGTTTCTCAATCGCAGTCCTCAAGTACCCCAACAGGCCAAGTTTTCATCATAGCAGAACCAGAGCACAGGTGAAGTAATCAGCTGATCAGTAACACCATGGTTACAATTGTGTATATGACTTAGACATACATAACAGCAGTTTTAAGCTGTTCTATAATTTCAGCCAGGGATTGAAAGTTTTATGAAAAGCTACACCGAAGAGGGGTGGTTACTTTCTGGGCCCACTATGGAAGGAGGGTTGGTCCAGAAATCTGATATCAGAGAAAAGGGTATATAACTTTGATTCCAACATCATAAGTTTGTCATTCTACATAGGAGCCTACATAACAACAGCATGAGTGACTATCTTTTCTTGCCAAGCTCCCTTGGTGCAGCTACCTAAGCTAGTACAGTGTCAGAATCTGTCTTCTCCATTTTATTTTTAAAGCTGTTTTGCCTTGTGTAATTTTATTTGTTAAACACCTTTTTTCTTATACAAATGCACTGTGACATTTTTGCTCAGAATAAATGTTCCTTAAAGTTTTGCCTTTGTCTAATATTTGAACCATATTATTGAAAGAGACTGGAAATATTAAAGGGACAGTAAACACCAGAATTGTTGTTGTTAAAAAGGTAGATAATCCCTTTATTACCCATTCCCCAATTTTGCATAACCAACACAGTTCTAATAATATACTTTTTACCTCTGTGATTACCTTGTATCTATGCCTCTGCAAACTGCCCCCTTATTTCAGTTCTTTTGACAGACATGCATTTTTAGCTTGCTCAGGAGCTTCACGTGCCGGAGCTCAATGTTATCTATATGAAACACATGAACTAACGCCCTCTAGTGGTGAAAAACTGTCAAAATGCTTTCCGATTAGAGGCAGTCTTCAAGGTCTAAGAAATTAGCACATGAACCTCCTAGATTTAACTTTCAACTAAGAATACCAAGAGAACAAAGCAAAATTGGTAATAAAAGTAAATTGGAAAGTTGTTTAAAATTACATGCCCTATTTAAATCATGAAAGATTTTTTTTTTACTTTACTGTCCCTTTAATACTGTGATTTTTTTAGATAGATTTTTACCAAATTGGGTTTTTGGATTTTAATCTGTGTAGTAATTTTAGCTATCCGTTGTGGTGGGAGCATTTGCAGTTATAAATGCAGATAGGGGTTGGTGAAAAAGGGTATTTTTGTTCTTTCTGTAGCTAGAATAGTTTAGAAAGCATTTTATTAACCCTTTCATCCCCGCATCTCAGTCACAGCCTTGCAAGTACAGTCTGATCAGGAGAGATATATGTCACACCAGTGTATGAATATAATCAAAGCTAAGTGTTGCCTAATGTGTAAAAACTGTTTTACAATAAAAAGTAATTTGATTTCACAACATTCCAATTTTCTCCCTGTTTCAGTGCTAATAGGAATAATTGGGGTTTTCCCTGATAAAAGCAACAAATATAATTCACAAGGACCCAAAATGCTGGAAAATCCAACATATACAAATATTTCCAGAAAACCTTGGAAACAGAACTACACTTTGAAAAAGATCCAATATTTCTGCTGACCAAAACTGCTAAGAACAGTAAGAGAATAAAGTCTAATACATATAAAATACAATCTGATATACTAGTTTTGTAAATCTATGAAGGTTTTTCTTTAACTGGCAAATCTAGATTCATGCCTGCAATGCAATTTCAGCACAGCATGAACTTTACTCCCCTCTCTCCTGGCATTATTGACGGTGTGGAAATAAAAGCCACCAAAATAGTTTTCATAAATCAGATTTTCTATTTAACTGGACATGGAAGTCAAAAGAAAAACTTTCATGATTCAGATACAGTGTACAATTTTACAAGACTTATTTCTGTTATAAAATGTACCTCCTTGGATCCTTGATTGAAACTTAGGTCCTTTCCAGGACAACATACTGAAGTAGGGTCATGGGGGTGCACGTGTCTAGAACACTTTGTGCTTGCAACAGTATGTGTAGCAATGTTATACAAGCAACATGCACCCTCTTGACCCTACTTCAATATATATATACATATATATATATATATATATATATATATATATATATATACAGGGAGTGCAGAATTATTAGGCAAGTTGTATTTTTGAGGATTAATTTTATTATTGAACAACAACCATGTTCTCAATGAACCCAAAAAACTCATTAATATCAAAGCTGAATAGTTTTGGAAGCAGTTTTTAGTTTGTTTTTAGTTATAGCTATTTAGGGGGATATCTGTGTGTGCAGGTGACTATTACTGTGCATAATTATTAGGCAACTTAACAAAAAACAAATATATACCCATTTCAATTATTTATTTTTACCAGTGAAACCAATATAACATCTCAACATTCAAAAATATACATTTCTGACATTCAAAAACAAAACAAAAACAAATCAGTGACCAATATAGCCACCTTTCTTTGCAAGGACACTCAAAAGCCTGCCATCCATGGATTCTGTCAGTGTTTTGATCTGTTCACCATCAACATTGCGTGCAGCAGCAACCACAGCCTCCCAGACACTGTTCAGAGAGGTGTACTGTTTTCCCTCCTTGTAAATCTCACATTTGATGATGGACCACAGGTTCTCAATGGGGTTCAGATCAGGTGAACAAGGAGGCCATGTCATTAGATTTTCTTCTTTTATACCCTTTCTTGCCAGCCACGCTGTGGAGTACTTGGACGCGTGTGATGGAGCATTGTCCTGCATGAAAATCATGTTTTTCTTGAAGGATGCAGACTTCTTCCTGTACCACTGCTTGAAGAAGGTGTCTTCCAGAAACTGGCAGTAGGACTGGGAGTTGAGCTTGACTCCATCCTCAACCCGAAAAGGCCCCACAAGCTCATCTTTGATGATACCAGCCCAAACCAGTAGTCCACCTCCACCTTGCTGGCGTCTGAGTCGGACTGGAGCTCTCTGCCCTTTACCAATCCAGCCACGGGCCCATCCATCTGGCCCATCAAGACTCACTCTCATTTCATCAGTCCATAAAACCTTAGAAAAATCAGTCTTGAGATATTTCTTGGCCCAGTCTTGACGTTTCAGCTTGTGTGTCTTGTTCAGTGGTGGTCTTCTTTCAGCCTTTCTTACCTTGGCCATGTCTCTGAGTATTGCACACCTTGTGCTTTTGGGCACTCCAGTGATGTTGCAGCTCTGAAATATGGCCAAACTGGTGGCAAGTGGCATCTTGGCAGCTGCACGCTTGACTTTTCTCAGTTCATGGGCAGTTATTTTGCGCCTTGGTTTTTCCACACGCTTCTTGCGACCCTGTTGACTATTTTGAATGAAACGCTTGATTGTTCGATGATCACGCTTCAGAAGCTTTGCAATTTTAAGAGTGCTGCATCCCTCTGCAAGATATCTCACTATTTTTTACTTTTCTGAGCCTGTCAAGTCCTTCTTTTGACTCATTTTGCCAAAGGAAAGGAAGTTGCCTAATAATTATGCACACCTGATATAGGGTGTTGATGTCATTAGACCACACCCCTTCTCATTACAGAGATGCACATCACCTAATATGCTTAATTGGTAGTAGGCTTTCGAGCCTATACAGCTTGGAGTAAGACAACATGCATAAAGAGGATGATGTGGTCAAAATACTCATTTGCCTAATAATTCTGCACTCCCTGTGTATATATATATATATATATATATATATATATATATATACATATACAGTATATAAAAAAAGAATACAAGGTAAGCGCTGCCATATAAAAAGAGAGTTACAAATTGTAAATAAATGTATATATACAATAAATGCAATGTACTCAGAAATATATATATAATAAATGCACAATCAGAAATAAAAAACAAATTATACAATAAATATAGTGAAAATCACAATAATAAATAAACACATAGGTAAAAGAACAAGATGAGCAAAAGTAAATGCAAGCAAATCCAGATCTTTCTTATCTTCTCAGACAAGTTCCCCCTAAGGATGTGCACTTACTTTAATAAACCTCAATCAATATGAGGTAAGTAAAGACGTAATCACCAACAAATCCCACTGTCTTGATAGGTAGCCACGTCCCTGTGAGAACAGATCCTTCTTGACTCTTGGAATCCCAAAGGTAGAAACTTTCAATCTCACTTTCCTGGAGCGTGGTGAAACTGTGATCACGCTTCGTGTAGACTCATATAAAAAGGCAAAGAAAAACACTGATAGTGTATTACTCTTTATTAGGTTACACAGCACACCAACAGAAGAAACCTACTCACATAGATAACCTCAATATTATGAGGTATTAGTACAGCGAAATCAAAAACAGTGGCAAAGTCTTAGACAGCTACGAGATGAACAGTTCAAAGCAGTTAAAAGTCCTAATGCGTTTCAAAGGCTTGTATGACTTTCGTCATAGGTACCTCTGATGAAGAAGGGAGACGAAAGTCATACAAGCCTTTGAAACACATTAGGACTTTTAACTGCTTTGAACTGTTCATCTCGTAGCTGTCTAAGACTTTGCCACTGTTTTTGATTTCGCTGTACTAATACCTCATAATATTGAGGTTATCTATGTGAGTAGGTTTCATCAAATAATACACAATCAGTGTTTTTCTTTGCCTTTTTATATGAGTCTACATGAAGCGTGATCACAGTTTCACCACGCTCCAGGAAAGTGAGATTGAAAGTTTCTACCTTTGGGATTCCAAGAGTCAAGAAGGATCTGTTCTCACAGGGACGTGGCTACCTATCAAGACAGTGAGATTTGTTGGTGATTACATCTTTACTTACCTCATATTGATTGAGGTTTATTCAAGTAAGTGCACATACTTAGGAGAACTTGTCTGAGAACATAAGAAAGATCTGGATTTGCTTGCATTTACTTTTGCTCATCTTGTTCTTTTACCTATGTGTTTATTTATTATATTGTGATTTTCACTATATTTATTGTATCATTTGTTTTTTATTTCTTATTGTGCATTTATTATATATATATATTGCTGAGTACATTACATTTACTGTATATATACATTTATTTACAATTTGTCACTCTCTTTTTATATGTTAATGCCAGGCAGCACTTACCTTGTATTTGTTTCTGATTGTTTCTACTAAGAAGGGAGGAGTGGGGATTGTCCCTTCGTGTTTGGTGTAGCAGCAGCCAGTTACATGTATAGGATACACATTCTATGATTATTATTTAGGGTTTTTATTATATTACCCTTATTTAGAGCGCTATTAGACCCTGAGCTTCTTGTGTTTTTCCTGGGATTCTACTTGTTTTCCTGTATATATGACTGTTAAATGTTATTTTATTCAATTCATGCACCAAGGTGTCTTCCTCTACACTAGAGATCCTCAGGGTTTGAAGAAATGGTAGTGCGTCATAGCATCTGGCTGTGGGTGTCACATTGAATACGTGCGAAAGGTGACAAAGTGAGAGAATACGTGAGAAATGATGATATTGTTTCCAAGAGGTTAACTCAGTTTGGTTTTAACTTCTTACTTGGTTATGTTTTTAATTAGGGTAAAGAGACACACACTATTTATATGTGTTTATGTGTGTGTTATTTTGTTTCAGCTACTTTTTCTGTATTTTAATACCTTTTGCATTTAGAAAATTAAATGGAAGTATTACAGACAAACAATCGGCTAGATTACGAGTTTTGCGTTAGAGGCTATGCGGTGCTAACGAGCAGTTTTTGCTCACCACTCACTTACATGCAGCGCTGGTATTACGGGTTTTTACAAACCCGTCGTTAAAAGACTAGAATTCAGCATTGAGCAAAATTTTGCTCATTACAAAATGAATTTTAATAGGGCTATTAGATTAGGTGTAATTAGTTTAAATATCTGTAATTTGTTTATTATCTTCTGTAATTTAGTTTTTGTTTGTTTTTGTACTTTAGCTAATTTAATTTAATTTAGCAAATTGTATGTAATTTATTTAATTGTATTTAATTTAGTAATGTATTTAATTATAGTGTAGTGTTAGGTGTTATTGTAACTTAGGTTAGGTTTTATTTTATAGGTACATTTGTATTTATTTTAACTAGGTAGTTATTAAATAGTTAATACCTATTTAATAACTATTTTACTTAGTTAAAATAAATACAAACTTGCCTGTAAAATAAAAATAAACCTTAAGCTAGCTACAGTGTAACTATTAGTTATATTGTAGCTATTTTAGGGTTTATTTTATAGGTAAGTATTTAGTTTTAAATAGGAATAATTTAGTTAATGATAGGAATATTTATTTAGATTTATTTAAATTATATTTAAGTTAGGGGGTGTTAGGTTTAGGGTTAGACTTAGGTTTAGGGCTTAATAACTTTAATATAGTGGCGGCGACGTTGGGGCGGCAGATTAGGGGTTAATAGATATAATGTAGGTGTTGGCGATGTTGGGGGCAGCAGATTAGGGGTTCATAAATATAATGTAGGTGGTGGCGGTGTCCGGAGCGGCAGATTAGGGGTTAAAAATTTTATTATAGTGTTTGCGATGCGGGAGGGCCTTGGTTTAGGGGTTAATAGGTAGTTTATGGGTGTTAGTGTACTTTTTAGCACTTTAGTTATGAGTTTTATGCTACAGCGTTGTACCATAAAACTCTTAACTACTGACTTTTAAATGCGTTAGGACTCTTGATGGGGTAGGGTCTACCGCTGACTTTTTGGCCTCCCAGGACAGACTCGTAATACCGGCGCTATGGAAGTCCCATAGAAAAAAGACTTTACGAAGTTTACGTAAGTCGTTTTGCGGTAAGGCCAAAGAAGTGTGCGGTGACCCTAAACCTTCAATAGCAGCGGGCGTAAAAAAGCAGCGTTAGGACCTCTTAACGCTGCTTTTTTACCCTAACGCACAACTCGTAATCTAGCAGAATGTTCAAGTTCTTCAATGATGACTAAACAGTATTTGCTAAACTTTAGAATTTGCTTTAAAAATAATGAAGAATACCAATTCTGCCTGCAGTGCTACACACACACACACACACACACACAGAGTAAATAAAAAAAAGATAACGGTTAGATTATCGCAAAACTGAGCTAAGAATAGCGCACAACCTGGTATAAATGAATGGTAAAAAATGTTTTCAAGAGAATCCTAATGTGGCAGAAATGTATTTAGTGCCCTATAATTTGAATGGATAGCACAGGATGCACTATTATAGCTCATATAACAGGTGTTGAGTTAAGTGTTGCACTCAAGTGCAACACAAAATATCACTGGAAAACGTAGTGCTTTTGGAGACCTGTAGTAAAGTGCTAGTGCTTGAATATATGCATAACAAATGTGTACAGTATTACACTCATTTTTGCCAGGGTGAATACAAATAAATGATTTCATAAGAAATTAATTACAGATTAGATTTTTAAATCTTGCTTTTTGCAGAAAAATATATATCCAAATATAGTTTTCTATTTAAGATACATTATAGTTCAAAGGTTATTGATTGTGAAGTAAGCATTAGTTTTTAATTATATAGCAAGATGCTGTTTATTCATGGTTGTAATGTTTAATTTTTTGATGAATGAATTATATTATTCCATTCACAATGTCATTCTCTCCCAGAGTTTTCTGTAAGATAATTTTGGAAAAAATTCTATCTAGAAGATATTATTACAGATGCTTGGTTTTGTAGTTCTTAAAACTGTGAATTTGTGTATACAGAGATGACTACCCAATGGTTAAAGGACCAGTCAACACAGTAGATTTGCATAATCAACAAATGCAAGATAACAAGATAATGCAATAGCACTTAGTCTGAACTTCAAATGAGTAGTAGATTTTTTTTCTGACAATTTTAAAAGTTATGTCTTTTTCCACTCCCCCCAGTACCATGTGACAGCCATCAGCCAATCACAAATGCATACACGTACCATGTGACAGCCATCAGCCATTCACAAATGCATACACATTTATTCTTGCACATGCTCAGTAGGAGCTGGTGACTGAAAAAGTATAAATATAAAAAGACTGTGCACATTTTGTTAATGGAAGTAAATTGGAAAGTTGTTTAAAATTGCATGCTATATCTGAATAATGAAAGTTTAATTTTGATTGAGTGTCCATTTCTATCAGATGGCCAGTTGGTTCAGGATGCCTGTGGCCTTTGACAAGGACTGGTAATGGAGCTCAGTTTCTTAAAGAGTATGATAAACACTGTGGCGATGAAGTGCCGTCTGCCAAGGGAAAAGTTTCCTAATTGATAAGCAGCAATTGATGACTGAGGCTGAAGGGGAATCATTCCTATTGGAAGAATCTTCATCAGGAAGTTGTCATTGGTGACGACTGGGACTAGGAAACCTATGCATTTCATTTTCATTGTTGGAGAGGTTATTGTCTCTGGTATCTGGGTAAGTGGTTATGAGATTTTATTTTCTGTGGCATTTTGCTGGACGTTCTTCTGGGCTTTCTGTCTGAATTGGTTGGTCCGACCGGTAGGGCAGGTTTACCATTCGACAATGTTTCCTGTCTGGGTGAGAGTGTTACCATTTTTCTTGAGCCATACAAAAACTGTCCAGACAGGTAAGGGGGTCAGAATCCCTCTTTTTCAGCAAAATCATCAGCTTGCCCCTGCAAAGCTATGGAACAATATCTCCAGATGAAACCTTCCGGCTCTGGGTTCTTTCTTAGTTCATTGGATGGTGTGGTGTTATCACTATTCAAGTTTGTTGTTGTGATGAAGAAATGCATTGTGAATATTTATAGGATCTTTAAGCGCAGAGATATTTGCAAGTCAATTTCTTTTTCATTGTTGGAGATGTTGTTGTCTCTGATATCTGTGTAAGTGGTTAAGAGATGTATTTATTTTCTGTGTCATTTTGCTTGACGTTTTTCTGGGCTTTCTGTTTTTCTGAATTAGTTGGTCCAACCTGTAGGGCTTACCATGGTTTACCATTCGCAGGGCCAGCCTTAGCCATTGTGGAAACACATTATAAAATAATCCAGCTCCTTTAATTGGCCAGCAAAGCCGTAAACAATACAGTAACCTAGGAACCTCATGTCCTAAGCACATACCCTTTTACTCCCCATACCCCTTGAGGGAAGTCTTCAATCATAACTATAACGGACCTGCAATAAAACACAACAACATAGCAGCAAATCAAGAAACACTAATGCAATACCTTATCTAGTCTAACATAAAAACAATAACAGTTAGATTTCCACCTCCCAATCATCTTTATCACACTTACTTACATCTAGACCCAAACCATACTCCTCAGTGGTGGCCCCAATCCGAAGGGAAAGTGAACAAAATTCAGTAGGATCCAACCCCAAACTCACAATGCATTTCCTCAATACAGCAACAAACTGAAATTGTTATAACGCCACACCATCCAATGAACTACGGAAGAACCCGGAGCCGGAGGTCTCACCTGGAGATATTGTTCCACAGCTAAGCAAATGGTAACATACCCACCCAGAAAAGAAACATTGCCGAATGGTCAGGACCGGCCTTTGGGGGGGTGCAGCCAGTGCAGTTGCCTAGGTCTCCGCACTTAGGGGGCGCTGCGCTGGTGCCAAATAAACATTACGTTTTGCATTAAAAAATATATATATATATATTTTTTTTAAATGTATTTATTTTTAAAATGGTGTTTGTTTGTTTTTGTAGTATGCAAGGAAGTAATTGATTGGAGGATTATAATATAATCATCCAATCAATCAGCTCCTTGCATAAAATAAGCTTACTACAAACTTTGTGTGTCTGAGGCTGCTGGTATTACAATGGTATTACAATTGCTCGGGTGGGTGCATCTGGGTCACATGTGGTACTGTACGTAGTTAGTACAAAGGGAGGTGCTCTGGCTCACTCATGAAGATTTAGATTTAACTCCATTGACCAATGCGCCATAAGTGTAATCTGTCCAGTGTGAGACTGAGATGGAGTGGAGGGGTCTGATGCGAGTTGAAGAACAGAATTCCGGTGGCTGGGGTGAGTTATTGGAATTGGAGTGTGCTATTAGGTGAAGTGAGGGTTTTGTCTTTGTGAGTCATAGGGAAAAGGTACAGAGTTTGCTTGTATGTAGTAGATGCCATCTGTCTGCTGTGAAATTGTATGCAGCGTTCTGAGTCTGAGAGGGCAAATCTATATAAAATATCTGGGGCAAGTTGTTAAACAATATTTGTTGTGGAAGAACATTAGGTTGTACGAGGAAGAGGCTCTTTGCCTCAGTTACATAGTGGTGGGGCATCTTACATCAAGCATGAAATGGGGGGTCTAGTACTGTATATTTAGTTTGTATGTCTCATATAAGTTGTGCTGGAATGCATAATATTTGATGTCTGTTGGGCTAGGGATTGATTGCCTTTAAGAGAAAGGTTCAGTTTCTGATGATTTAAAGGGACAGTCTAGTCCAAAACAAACTTTTAGTAAAGTTAAACCTAGGCGGTTCACATGCTAATATCTAAGCCCTTGAAGGCCGCCTCTCAGCTCAGGGCATTTTAACAGTTTTTCACCACTAGAGGGTGTTAGTTCATGTGTTTCATATAGATAACAATGTGCTCATGCACATGGAGTTACCTGGGAGCCAGCACTGATTGGCTAAAATGCAAGTCTGACAAAAGAACTGAGATAAGAGGGCAGTTTGAAGAGGCTTAGATACAATATAATCACAGAGATAAAAAGTGTATTAATATAACTGTGTTGGTTGTGCAAAACTAGGGAATGGGTAATAAAGGGATTATCTATCTTTTAAAACAATAAAAATTCTGGTGTAGACTGTTCCTTTAAAAGAGCAGAGGGGTCCTGTGTCTACCGTGAATTAGAGGACTCTGGTGTCTGATATAAATTATGGTACAGAGCTCCTATATCTGAAAAGTTTGTAAAATGTCTAAATCAGCTGCCAACTTAATTTCTGTAAGAGGAATCAAAGGCTCCAGGGCTGCTGATAGCTCATATTATAACATGTCTGAAGAATATACAGATGTCAAGGTCTTAGACTTGCTGAACCACAACAACCAAAACACTGGATGTAAAGCCCATATAAATAAAAATTTACTGTCAATGGTTCCGAATATGAGCACACCACAAACTATTTCTATAATGGATTCAGATTGAATAAGCCATGTGCTGATCTTGGAAAACTTGATCGCTCTTGCACCTACAGTTTTTATACAGTGAGGTCAGAAGAACGCAAGCGATATGAAGCACTCCACTTGTAATCTAACCCTTAGTGTATAACAAATTACCCCAAGCTCTTAATATTCCTGGAACTCTCCCCCTTCCAGCTAGATTTCTTAAGAACAGCTTAGCAGCAATGCTCTAGTTAGCTGAACACATTGAGTGAGACAATGACAAGAGACATATGTGCACCTAATAATCACCAGCTAGCTCACAGTAGTGCATTGCTGCTCCTGAGCATACCTAAGTATGCTTTTCAACAAAGGATACAAAGAGACCAAAGCAAATTAGATAATTGAAGTAAATTGAAAAGTTTTTTAAAATTGCATGCTCTATCAGAATCATGAAAGTTTAATTTTGACTTTACTGTCCCTTTAATCTGTTATATAGATCTGCTTATTAATGTTAATTGGAATTCTGCAGAAAAATGTTTACTGTCCCTTTAAATACTAGAATGTTTGCTATTGGTTGGTGCATTCTAGCATCATGTTCTTGCAAATTGTTACTTCTTTATCACGTGATATTTTTAGACTCACAGCTCCTGTTTTTCCCTAAGCCATTTAATAAGCTTTTTTACAATGGTGCTCTTAGAACCACTTAGTGCCTACAATACGCACAGTGGGACACTGAACACTTTTTAAATGCTCTGAAATGATTGTTTAACAGGCTTGCACATCTGCAGTCTGGATGGCGAAAACAGTGGGTTATGGTGCATATTTGGTTTCTACACAGCAAGGCAGCTGGGTCCTTTTCTACAGTCAGTGTATGATATAAATACCTGAAGTCCTGAGGCTTTACAGAGAATATTCTTGTTTCTTACTGATTTAAAAACATCCTATGGCTACGGAACCAGAGCATATTGTCTGCCGCATGTCAAATCATACATTCTATAAATACACCCAATGTTCTGCAGGTTTGCCTCTCATGGTCTACCTTGGATCTCTGGAATTCATAGTTTTGGATTGTATATATTGATACTGAATGCATCGAGGTCCATCATGATCATTAAATGAATATAAAACAAATTGTCTTTTGTGATTCAGACAGAGCATACCATTTTTAAAATGTTTCCAATTTACTTTTATATCATATTTAAAGGGACAGTCAAGTCCAAAAAAAACTTTCATTATTTAAATAGGGAATGTAATTTTAAACAACTTTACAATTTACTTTTATCACCAATTTTGCTTTGTTCTCTTGGTATACTTAGTAGAAAGCTAAACCTAGGAGGTTCATATGCTATTTTTTTTAGACCTTGAAGACTGCCTCTAATCTGAATACATTTTGACCACTGGAGGGCATTAGTTCCTGTGTTTCATATAGATAACATTGAGCTCATGCACGTGAAGTTACCCTGGAGTGAGCACTGATTGGCTAAAATGCAAGTCTGTCAAAAGAACTGAAATAAGGGGGCAGTTTGCAGAAGCTTAGATACAAGGTAATCACAGAGGTAAAAAGTGTATTTCTGAGGGGCGGAGCCTGGCCGTGCAGGGAAATGGCTGCCTAAATCCTGGCTCTTAAGCCCCACATCCAAACTAAGCAAAAACAGGGATAATGGATGCCTAATATTTAACTTTAAAGCAGCTTTTCTAAGTGGCTTGGAGGTGTACAGCACATAGGAGATTCTAGACCTGGAGGAGCTTCGGCACTTTTACCATCGCGGCACCCGCCGGTCCTGAACTAACAACCCCAGGTGACGACCAACTCATACCGGGAGATAAGAGACGTGCCCCGGCCCCACAAGGACTCATAAATATATAACAAGCAGACACCACCGCTTACAGACCTGGGAAATAACAACCGCGGCACTTTCTTGGCGTGAAAGTGACCGCGTTTCAGATCCGGCTAGCTGACGCTGGAGGAAAGACAAACAGGCCTCGACTACTGCACCGCGAACTTTGGTGAGACACTGAATAAGTTGTGGGGCGCACAAACAGTTTATTGCCTGGGGGGTTTGGGACCTGCCATCCTACGTTAAACATTTACCGGAGCACTGTGCTATTAATTTGAGGCCCACCAAATAGATAACACCGCCATAAACGCTGACACGCAGAAAACATTTGGTCCTCAGGGACCGCAGCGGGAAAAGGGTGTCTGGGGGCACAAACAACATAACACTGGGCATTAACACAATTTAGCAATCCCTGAAATAAAAGGGACCATAACGAACTTTGTGACCTGGATGGTGTTAAAGTACTCTCTAACCCAGTCACCTATGTATATCTGACTTAATCTATATATATCACAGTATCTGCAGCAGCCCCACGTCATACATTCCAAAGGTGTCCACAACCTTACACACAGGACACTAGGCAGTATGTCTACTAAAAAAGGTGGCAGACCCGACAAGGGAAATAAGACCAACAGTCTAACAAGCTACTTAAAAATGGCACCTGTTCCTGCTGATAAGGAAGACACTGAAACATCAAGTTCAACATCCTCAGCAACTAGTGAAAAGCCCACGACAGATCTGCTGCCACAAGAACCCCTTACAAGGGAAGACTTGAACACAATTTCATCAAAAGCAGACATTAACATAGTACTAACAGAAATGAGATCATTGTTTGGGGACTTGAAAAAAGATCTGAACAGCGTTAGCCAGAGAGTGCATACTCTCCAGACCAAACATGAGACACTGCAGAAACAGGTGGATGCAAATTCACAACATATACAGAGCCATGAAGGGGATTTACAATTCCTGTTGTCCAAGATAGAGGATCTGGACAACAGGGGAAGGCGTAACAACATGAGGATCAGAGGAGTGCCTGAATCAGTTAGCAATAATGCCATAGAAGGTTACCTCCAGGACTTATTTAGGACTATAAAAGGAACACCTAGATCCCCAGATGTGGTTATGGAAAGAGCACACAGGGCGCTTCGCCCAAAACCTTCTCCTAAGGCGCCGCCACGGGACATTATTGTCAAATTTATGAACTACAAAGACAAGGAACTGATTTCACAAAGGGCAAGGGCCTTGAGAAATGTCACCCACGCAGGTATTCCACTCCAAATCTTCTCGGACCTGAGCCAAATAACGCTCCAGAAACGGAGGGACTTAAAGTTCATCACCAGCGTCCTCCAAAGACAGGGTGTCCCATATAAATGGGGTTTCCCGGTGAGCATTATTGCCACCAGGAATGGAAAACAAGCCACATACAGAATATCTTCTGACCTACCGACCTTTTGTGAGGTCTTGAATCTGGACATTCCACCTCCAGACCTGGGACCCGCACCGCATGATGAATAAAACACAGGAGAAAGTAACTATGCATATAAAATGGTGTAGATTGTGTTGAAACTTTGAATGTCTGCATTTCTGGGTTAGAGTTGCTGTATATTAGAATGTATAAGGATACCTAAGGCTTAGATATAGCGGCATATACTGACTCTTTATTAGCATGTGTACAACTAATAGATCATAACACTTAGAAACAGATTATTAATATAACAATCTACATAGTAGTAAGCTACGAACTGCCCATCCCTTGCACATAGTTACGAGACCCTAACAATCCCAAGCAAACTCACACTAGAATCAGCATAGTGAGATAGTTGTGACCCCAATCTGAATACACAGAGACAGCCCTCTGCTTGGATCTGTAACATTATAGAATTATAAAAAATGAACATTTAGCCAATATGGTAGATAGATGTAACAAGAATTCTAGAGGGAAAGTATTGTATATTGTTTAATCTCATTCCTTGGAACCTATACCTCAAAGATTTAAGAAATGTCGGGACTTATATCTACTTTTAAATAAGAGTTAATGTTGATGTTGAGACACAAAGTTATTATTGTTTGTATACCATTATATTACTATATTATGTTGAACCTTAATTCATTCTTGTATGTATATGTTTATGGGACTAAAATAGAATAGCAATCCTAAATTATCTATCTGAGCCCAGATGAAACTGGGCATCTGTGACCCTAATTATCTTGCACTTTTTCTTTTTCCACTAAGTAGTTTGGATGTGGGGATACTGACCCCACTTTCTGTTACCTGACACTTTACTTTACCCTTAACTGACTTGTCAGGTAAATTTACCCGCTCTAGGGTATTTCTAGCCTTATTTCTCCCTTTACTTATTACACACCGGAGGATACACAATTTCCTGATCCAGACTACTGATAAGTGCTCCACAAGGCGCAACTAATTTTATTATAGATCTCAGGTCCTTGTACTCCTCTTAATCTAAACTTCTCCACTCTTTCTTTCTTTTTTTTAACTTTCCCCCCCCCTTTTTTTTTTTTTTTCCCCCTTCTCCCTCATCCCAACTCATCCTTCCTAACTCTCCCCTCTATCATGCCTCCACACGTGACACATAACCTGTCAATTCTGACGCTTAACACAAAAGGACTGAACATTCCAGAAAAAAGATCACACCTAATGAAAGATGCTCAAAGACTGAAATGTGACATACTATTTTTGCAGGAAACCCACTTTAAGCGAAATAGAGAGCCGAGATGGCATTGCCCTAAATTTCCCACCACCTTTTTTGCCTCAGGGAACCAGAAAAAGAATGGAGTAGGGATAATGATTAAACACTCTTCCCCATGGGTTACTATCCATGTGGAGAAAGATCCAGAGGGCAGATTTTTGATTCTCATAGGCAAGTTACACAATAGAACAGTAACCTTGGTCAATGTATACTCACCAAATCTTCATCAAAACAAATTTCTGAAGATCCTTACCAATAAAATTTTAGAGATAAGTAAAGGAGCTCTAATTATAGCAGGAGACCTCAATATACCACTAGACCCCCAATTAGACACATCAAGGTCTACTATCTCTATCACCAAGAGAGTGATCAGACAATGCAATAATCGGTTAGAGGGGTTAGCGGTACATGATGTGTGGCGAGTTTTACATCCCATGAAACAAGACTTCACCTTTTTTTCACACCCCCATAACCTCTTTACAAGAATAGATTACATACTTACAGACCAAAACACGCTGGCCCTAGTGACTGATGCACAGATACTCCCAATGACATGGTCTGACCACGCACCGGTAATATGCAAATTAAATTGGCCCACGATACCCACACAGCCATACATATGGAGATTTGATGATTTTATGCTCAGTAACCAGGTTCTTAAAACACATATAGATAACATACTGAAAGAGTACTTCCAACACAACTTGACACCAGATCTGCAAACTAGCACTATCTGTGAAGCGCATAAATGCGTTCTTAGAGGCGAACTCATGAAACAAAAATCCCAACTGGCTAAACAAGCCAGAATAAAATATAGCCTCCTTCTGTCTAAAATACAAGATCTGGAAAAACACCATAAAAAATCCCCAGCTAATAGCTTTCTTAAAACAGAACTTTTTCAAGCTAGAGAAGAATTGCAAAACTTACACTCCATAGAACACCAAAAGGCTGCTTTAAAGCTTCAACAGAGGTTCTATGAATACGGGGATAAACCCGGAAAACTTTTGGCAAGAGCGTTAAAAAGAGGGCAGCTAAAAGCACACGTACACACCATACTAGACAGAAAAGGGAAACCATGCACAAACAGTCCTGCAATAGCAGAGGTCCTAAAAACCTATTACAACCAATTATATAATATTCAAAATAAGGGAGACTCCCAGGGGGGTGGGAACAATAAAACCAACTCACTAGAAATAGACACTTATCTTAACTCGGTCAAGTTACCCTCCCTCACAAATGAAGAAGCAGGAGACCTAGAAGCACCTATTACCACTGAAGAAGTGGCCAGAACCATAGATGACTTACCATCAGGCAAGAGCCCGGGCCCCGATGGGTTCAGTGCCAAGTACTATAAACTGTATAAACACATCCTTGTTCCACAACTGACAACTCTGTTCAATGAGATAGGATTGACACAAGAATTCCCACCAACCATGTTATTAGCCCACATCACCACAATCCCAAAACCAGGGAAACCAGCAAACCGTCCTGAGAACTTCAGACCTATCTCGCTGCTAAATGTGGACTTAAAAATATTTGCCAAAGTCCTGTCCAACAGGTTGAACAGATTCCTACCAAAACTGGTATCACCGGATCAAGTCGGGTTTGTCCCGGGCCGTGAGGCTAGGGACAATACCATAAAAGCCTGCCTCCTAGTGAATTATGCCCAAAACAAAAATATCCCATCAATTTTGGTGTCAACCGACGCCGAGAAGGCCTTCGACAGGGTGAGTTGGCCTTTCATTAAGGCCACCCTGTCGAAGATGAACTTCGGACCCCATTTCATGAGCAAAGTTCTATCACTATACACTGTGCCCACGGCACAAATTAAGGTAAATAATATTCTATCTGAATCCTTCCATATCAACAACGGCACCCGACAGGGATGCCCGTTGTCTCCTCTACTTTTTGCCTTAACAATTGAGGTATTGGCGCAGAAAATTAGGGAAAATCAGAAAATATCAGGGATAAAGATAGGTCAAAAGGACCATGTACTATCGTTATA
This sequence comes from Bombina bombina, assembly GCF_027579735.1. Taxonomy (NCBI): domain Eukaryota; kingdom Metazoa; phylum Chordata; class Amphibia; order Anura; family Bombinatoridae; genus Bombina; species Bombina bombina. The sequence goes on along the minus strand of NC_069501.1, from coordinate 72,964,666 downwards.
TGCAGACGATGTTTTACTATCATTGTCTAACCCAGTTGTGTCCCTTCCAGAAGCCCTACGGGAATTTGAGGAATACGGTAAAGTGTCCAACTTCCAGCTAAACCAAAACAAATCAGAAATCTTAAACATAAATTTAACACAGAAAGATTTGCGCCAACTTACAGACACATGCCCATTAAGGTTACAAACCAGAACACTTAAATATCTGGGAATCAATATTACAGCATCTCCAGAATCTCTATTCGAGGCCAATTACACTCACCTACTACACTCAATCACTTGCGACTTATCCTCTTGGAAAAGCAAAAAAATTTCTTGGTTAGGCCGTATCGGCGTAATCAAAATGAACGTGCTTCCGCGAATCCTGTATTATCTGCAGACGCTCCCAATCCCTCTTCAAAAGAATTTCTTACAGAAGTTGCAGAACACTCTAGAGGTCTATATATGGGGGGGAGGCAGACCAAGGGTAGCAAGAAACACACTGTATCAAGCAAAAGAAAGGGGTGGGTTGGGAATTCCCAATTTACTACAATATAGAAGAGCAATAGCCCTACAACACCAAATAGAATGGAGCATTAATCAAGAGCAGAAAACATGGGTACAGATTGGAAGGGTGATACTGGGTGTCGATAACGTAGGCTCCTTGGGGTGGATTTCTCCCAAAGCTAGACCTGAGGCGATTCTATCCTACACTATCACAAAAGAGTTCTTTACACAATGGGATAAGACCCTGCTGGAATTCCCCCACGTTTCCACGAATCCCTCACCACTGACCACATACACACAAAATCCAGACTTTCCCTTCACGATCACACAGAGACCCCAACTGAGTGGGACGCGACTGGACATGACAATATTTCACAGACTTCTCACAAACCACAAACTTAAGAGTTGGGAGGAACTAAATGACTCGGGCCTAGATATATCCTGGTATTTTTATATGCAACTCCGCCATTTCCTGGGGACATACAAACAGGCAAAACTCTTAACTAGGCAATTGACGATGCTAGAGAAACTTAGCTTACTCCCTGATAACCCGGGACACTTGATCACCATAATGTACCGAACATTAATGTCACCTGAGAGGTCCCCCCTACCAACTTTTGCAGGTCAATGGGGCAAAGAGCTGTCCTCGTGCCCCACGGACAATGAATGGAAAAAAATCTTTATCACTCACACAAAGGCCTCAGTGTCTGCTAAAACAATCGAGTCCAACTACAAGTACCTGTCGCGGTGGTTCCTCACCCCCGCTAGGCTACAAAAGATCTACAGACAAACTGATGGGAAATGCTGGAGAGGTTGTGGGGAACAGGGGACCCTTTCGCACATATGGTGGAGCTGCCCATTAGTTGAGGCTTTTTGGAGGAATATTCTAGATAAGATAGAAAATACTTTACAGATCAAACTAAACAGGAGCCCCAACACTTTATTATTCCATAACCTCCCCAAAATTGCTGAAAAACCCAAGAGGCAACTCTTATATATACTGCTCAATAGCGCTAAGGCCCTAATTCCAAAAAATTGGAAAACCACAAACGTCCCCTCTATTTCAGATTGGTCGACATGGGTTAGCAGGAATCTACAGCTGGAACGTTATAGGTACTGGAGAGAGGATAGAATAGAAATACATGAATACATGCTGGAACTTTGGAAGTCCATGAACACCTAAACATACAGGCACAGAATATGTGGTCTATTAGTGAAATCTACCACTTACCACCTACCCTCCTACTGCTCCCCTTCCTTCCCCTACTATCCCCCCCCCCTTTTTTTTTTTTTTTTTCTCTCTCTTTTCTCTTTCTCTCTCTTCTTCTTCCAATTCCCCTTCCCTCCATCTCTCTTTTAAACTGACTTATACATCTATTTTTTCACATCTTTAGGTGTGCACTATAACACCAACAACTTGAAGAAAACTAATTTTTGTTCTTATTGACACTGTTTTGTAAAAGACTTGGAATTTATTTTGGCAAACATACAATAATATGTTAATTTTTGCTGCTGTACGAACAGTAGCGGGCTCACATTGTAACCAGAGCCAAGTCTGTCATATTCATATTTTTTGTGTTAATAAAGATTTATAAAACTAAAAAAAAAAAAAAAAAAAAAAAAAGTGTATTTCTATAAAAGTGTTGGTTATGCAAAACTGGGGAATGGGTAATAAAGGGATTATCTTTCTTTTTAAACAACACAAATTCTGGTGTTGACTGTCCCTTTAAAAGAAAAAAAACAAACTGATATTCAATTGTATTTTTTCCCCAACAGTTTGCACTCGGGGTGGGCAGGAAAATCCAGAAGGGTGGGTTAAATTTTACAATGCTTACAATATTACAATGCATTTACTGTTAATATTCAGTCTTAATAGCTCTTTAGAGAAAAGAAGATATTTTATTATATCATACACTTCAACTAACCAAGTATTGATTTAACAGGCAATTAAAAGTAATATGTAGAGCAATATGGAAGTCATCAATCAGTAGCTTAATCATAAAACATATTTCCAGCAGCATGTATGTGCTCTAGCAGTCAGGTCTGCTATACATACAATTTATTTAAAAAACACTTCCCCAAATTATAGCACCTAATAAGGGCCGCAAAATTGTCCTATAACCTGAGAGGTTGGCGTTGTAATTTTTCCCGTAACACTCACACAAACATTCTACACACCGTCTTCTTCCTGTAAGGATTATGACCAATTAGCTGAACTGGAAAACTCACCTGTACACTGCAATTCACTTAAAGGGCAGTAAAGTCAAAACATAACAAATGATTTAGAAAGAACATGCAATTTTACACAACTTTCCATTTACTTTTTATATCAGTTTTGCTTAGTTCTCTTGGTATCTTTTGTTAAATAGCAATCCTAGGTAAGCTCAGGACCGTGCACTTATTTTTAGCTGTCAGAAGAAGTTTTTCAAGTGTCTGTAGCATTCGGTGGCAGCAGTGAATGTAAATATGTTGCAAACACTGTTGCCAGATGACTAAAGACCACTACAAACTCCTGAGCTCAAATAGGAGTTACTTTTTAACAAAAGATATGAGAGAACTAAGGAAATTGGATCATAACATTTTAAATGGAAAGCTGTTTAAAATCCTATGCTTTATCCAATTAATTTAGATTTAATTTGACTTTACCTTTAAGTGAAATACCATTCTAGATTGAAATACATTTCACAGAGTCACCTAGTGGAAGCTCATATGATAACATGTATTTATGTGCTTGGAAATCTTCCAAATACACTTAGTTCTGTGCCTAATATTGAAGTCCCTCCTGTTTTCTTTAGAAAGTTTACACCAAATTGTGACTGCACTGCAAGTAAAAACAGGCATTGTGTGCATTTGGCACATTTATAAACAGCTCTCACTGACATGTTTCAGACAAAAAGAGACAATCACACTAAATACTGGGCACTCTACCTGTGCAGGCCACTGTCAGGGCAATTATTTGACAACTAAAGACAGTCTGGCAGAATTCTATGGGATACTGCGGGAGTCACTTAGGTACAGTTACTCCTTCCAGTCTAGAATCGAGCCCCTGCCAGCTTTTATCAAGAATGCAGGGGAACATAAATAGGAGGCCTGGCAATGTGACATCACTAAGGTCAATATTGTAGCACTGTTGCAGAACATAATGGGCTAGATTGCAAATAAAGCGCAAATTAACGTTCCCGCTTGAGAGTTAATTGCGCTAGAGATTTTTGCGCTCGTCGGGTTGCGCTCGTATTATGACTTTAAAGTAAACTGTTTTCGCTCTAGCGGTAACCCGACTATTTAGAAATACAAAGAACATAGTCTGTATGTGCAGAGTATTGGAATTAATAATATTTACAGTAAATACATAGTTAAAACCTTTATTAAATGTCAATATTGCATAAATATGCTTTAACGTGTTCTTATTTACTTAACGGCAAACGGCTCCTATGTACTTATATATATATATATATATATATATATATATATACAAGTGGCCCTCATTTTACAATGGTTCAATTTACACCATTTCAGAATAACAACCTTTTTTCCCCAGTCATGTGACTGCTATTGAAAAGCATTGAGAAGCAGTGCATTTATTAAAATAGCCAGTAGGTGGAGCTGTCTGCTTGTGTTGCAGAAAAGCCAAGCAAGCTGAAATTAATCAGTTAAACCAGACCTGAGCTATCGAGCAGATTTCAAAGGAACAAGATCTTCCTGTCTATAAATCAGTCCAGATTGGAATGCATAGAAAGAACTGTTTGCAGAAAAATGCAAGTGAAGTCTGTGTTCTGTGATTATTTTGTTAGGTTCATAATGCCATTTAGCAAATGTTTTTGTTCATTTAACTTAGTTTAATTATATATTCTGTGTTGTATGATTATTTTTTTATGTTTATGATGCTGTTTAGCATTTAAAGTCTTCATTTCAAAGCTTTAAAAATAAATGTATTAGGTGTTACTTATGACAATTTTGAGAGGGGCCTAGAACCTATCTCCCTCACTTCCCATTGACTTACATTATAAACTGGGTTTCAATTTACAACGGTTTCGATTTACAACTATTCCTTCTGGAACCTAACCCCGGCGTAAACTGAGGGCTACCAGTATATATATGTCTTTATATGTATTTATGTGTTTGTGTATATATGTCTGTAAATACATATATACACATATTAACACATACATATGTACACATATATTGGCATAAATATACATTTTTAAAGATGTATATGTATGTATCTCAATATTAAAGCCTCTGTCTGCCTTTTTTTTTCTTACACCTGAGACCTGATATCTTTGAGCCATTTGTAACTTTTGTGTGCAAAATGTATTTATTTTTAATAATATTTATTAGACAGGGTTATCATAAGTGTAAGTGTACTTTGTAATATATTTTTTATGTGTATTGTGCAACTTTTACGTTTCTCAAAACAGTTAACCAGAGCTCTGAAGTTGCGATAATCATTCTAGAGTAAATCACGAATGCGCTCACGCTATCAGGTTTACTTTAAACTCGAAATATGAGCAGTAAGCACGATGAGTGCAAACCCTCGCAATAAACCCCTTATCGCTCAGGCACAAACATTTGCGATTCACTCGTTATCTAGCCCCTTATGTTGCCATCTGTATTGGATTTACTAATCTAAGATATTTAAAACTCTTTAATACAGTCCTGAGTGACTGGATTTATTTATTGTTTGAAAGTTATAAATAAAAAATGACGGTTACACAACTACAGTTATACATGAGTATCCAACTGGCATGAACGATGCACAATTGTAACTTATAACTGCAGCACTACACTATGTTATATATAATATATATAATGAGGATTCTGGCAATCTGAAAGCCGTCGATTGATTTAATACAGTGTGCTCAAAGTTGTTGCCGTCTGAAAGTTTAAAGAAACATACAGAGCACGTATCCTACCCTGAGCTTGATATAGGAAATCAGTTGGGGCAGGTGATCGCCTTCTATTAGCTGAACTCTGCTAATTATAATAAAAAAAAAAAACTGCAGCCAAAGGGGTGAACAGGTACACTGGAAAGAGGACATCTAAAGGTTAATTAAAGGGACATTAAACCCAACTTTTTTCTTTCATGATTCAGATAGAGAATACTATTTTAAACAACTTTCTAATTTACTTCTATTATCTAATTTTCTTCATTCTCTTGATAACAGTCTTAATTTTGTCGACTAAAACTAGACTAAAATGACTATAAAACTAAAGAAATTCTGATGACTAAAATACGACTAAAACTAAAATGACATTTTAGTCAAAAGACTATGACTAAAACTAAATCAAAATTTGCTGACAAAAACATTTTATGCAAGGTGTTATAATCAATCCATATCCAATTACTTCTCTATTGTAAAATTTATGAAACTTAATTTTATTAAATTTTAAGATAAATAAAGACATGTTATATACCACAACAGTTAAATCTGTTATATCTGTATTGCATGTTCAAACCTTAAAGGGACATTAAACATTTTGAGATGGTAATATAAAATGATAAACTGTATATATAAAACAACTCTGCAATATACTTTCATTATTTATTTTTTCCTATTTGCCTGTAATTCCATTCTGAAATTGTGAGCTTTTCAGTTCATAGAAATGGAAGTGCAGAACACTGTTAAATCCAGCACAACCATTGGCTGCACACTCTAATGACCTATGTATAACTGTCCTTAATTGGCCACAGCAGAGAAGGTAACACAAGTTACAACATGGCAGCTCCCATTGTTTTATAGACACTAAAACTTTACACTTATTTTGTCACTTATTAAACAACTAATGAAACTTTAAAAAAAAACATCTACATGTTAGTCATGGACTAATCTTTTCTTTGAATGCATCATTCTATCTAGCATGTATTTAGTGTTTAATGTCCCTTTAATACCACAAATAAAAACAGGTTAATAAACCTTTACTCCAGGAGTATATAATGAGTTTGGAAGTTCTAGAGCAGTGCTAATATCTTTGCCGAAAATTTTATGAATCTGTGAACAATCAACTGATTCTTCCTATAGAAATAAGCATAACCCACGAATATGGGTTTGTTATGCTGTGCCTGTGCTAGCTGCAGAAACTTTTTGTTGTGTTGAGTTACTTGATACTTGTTTTAATTATTAACAGAGAACTGTTAAAGTTTTTATATTAGGTAATATGTGCAATACAGCCAATACAGTTTACAGTTTTGTTTTTTTATATTTTAAAGTTGCACTTCTGTTTGTTTATGAAACTTGATTTTATTTAATTTTAAGTTTAATAAAGATGTTGCATATCACAACGGCTAAATCTGTGTCTGTATTGCATGTTTAAACCTTAATACCATAAATATTAACAGGTGTTATGTTTACTCCTGGAGTATATAATCAGTTTGCAAATTATAGAGAAATGCTTAAATAATGCATTACACTTTAACTAAACCCCTTAGATTTTAGTCGACTAAAATCTACTGGAGATTCAGCCGACTAAAATCTACTGGAGATTCAGCCGACTAAAATCTACTGGAGATTCAGTTGACTAAAACTAGACTAAAACTAAAACAATTCAGATGACTAAAATACGACTAAAACTAAAATGGCATTTTAGTCAAAAGACTAAAACTAAGACTAAATTGAAATTTGCCGTCAAAATTAACACTGCTTGATAATCTTTCCTGAAAAGCATATCTAGATAGGCTCAGTAGCTTCTGATTGGTGGCTGCACATAGATGCCTCATGTGATTGGCTCACCCATGTGCATTGCTATTTCTTTAACTAAGGATAGCTAAAGAATGAAGCAAATTAGGTAATAGAAGTAAATTGTAATGTTGTTTAAAATTGTATTCTCTGTCTGAATAATGAAAGACAAATTTTGGGTTTAATGTCCCTTTAAACTATTATCCGGTGATTTAGATTAGAATATAAAGAGCAATACATATTACATGCCCAAATAAAAAAAAAAGAGGTAATGTTAATTATGACCTTTACTGTCTCTTTAATAGACTTTATAACATTACAGTTTGCACAGTACTCACTGATTAACTGTGCTTTTACATAACTTTTTAGCTGTGTATCAATACTATGACATTTTTCTTTCATATTTTACTTATTTCATTTACATTAGTGTAAACCTCAGAGTGCAACTTGTATTTTCAAAATGAATCATGTTAGTCACAGTATAAATACGGTTTAGAGGCAAAGCTCCAGAGAATCAGATGCTTAGATGATTCATCTTCCTTGTTAGTATATATTTATTAACATGCTGACCCTATATCATCTACCATCTCCTACGTACCTATTCCTGCTGTATTTACTGATATGAAGCATTGATTGGCTGATATGCAGCTATGCAATCATGACCTAACCAATCCGAAATCAATGTCTCTTCCACCTCCCAGACCCATAAAATCAATCTTCTTCCCACACTCAGTGACGTCCCTTGTTACTTGTACTGAGGCTGCTGACTGCCTTCATGCTTATGCAGCGTCATATTACCAAGTTATTCTGCAGGGATTTTATCTAATAGATATTTTATATCAACGGATGCAAAAACCCTGTCAATGCCAAAACACACGTACGTAAAACAAACAGTGTGAGGCAAGAACTACATAGGTTAGGGGAACGGCTCCTTTACCCGATTGGATAAAAGAAGTGCTCTAAGTTTTGATTCATATCCAATAGCAAAAGTTTCTAAATAACAAAAACCTAATTAGGTATGTTTTTTAACAAAGTATACTAAGAAAATTAAGTGAATTTAAATGATCCTAATGCATTAATGGCGCCACTTTTATTTACCTCCTTATGTTATTTTCCTTCAAAGGATTCCCTTATTATAAGAGGCTATTGGTGCCATGCTTTGTATGTCTAGACTCTAGATATATATATATATATATATATATACATATATATATATATATATATATATATATATACACCCACAACTGTTTCACATATGTGCTACATTTTTAAATGTAAGGGAAAAACATAATTTATGCTTACCTGATAAATTTATTTCTCTTGTGATGTATCGAGTCCACGATACTTACTTGTGGGATATTCTCCTTCCCTACAGGAAGTGGCAAAGAGAGCACCCACAGCAGAGCTGTCTATATAGCTCCTCCCTTAGCTCCACCCCCCAGTCATTCGACCGAAGGCTACGAAGAAAAAGGAGAAAATATAGGGTGCAGTGGTGACTGAAAGTTTTAAAATAAAAATATATATGCCTGTCTTAAAAAACAGGGCGGGCCGTGGACTCGATACATCACAAGAGAAATAAATTTATCAGGTAAGCATGAATTATGTTTTCTCTTGTAAGATGTATCGAGTCCACGGATTCATCCTTACTTGTGGGATACCAATACCAAAGCTTTAGGACACGGATGAAGGGAGAGACAAGACAGGGACCTTAAACGGAAAGGCACCACTGCTTGTAGAACCTCAAAAAAATCTCCCAAAAATAGCCTCCGAAGAAGCAAAAGTATCGAATTTGGAAAATTTGGAAAAAGTATGAAGCGAAGACCAAGTCACCGCCTTACAAATCTGTTCAACAGAAGCCTCATTTTTAAAAGCCCATGTGGAAGCCACAGCTCTAGTAGAATGAGCAGTAATTCTTTCAGGAGGCTGCTGTCCAGCAGTCTCATAGGCCAAACGGATGATGCTTTTCAGCCAAAAGGAAAGAGAGGTAGCCGTAGCCCTTTGACCTCTTCGTTTACCAGAATAAACAACAAACAATGAAGATGTTTGACGGAAATCTTTAGTTGCTTGTAAGTAGAACTTTAAAGCACAAACCACATCAAGATTGTTTAACAGATGTTCCTTCTTTGATGAAGGATTAGGACACAGAGAAGGAACAACAATCTCTTGATTGATAGTCTTATTAGAAACAACCTTAGGAAGAAACCCAGGTTTGGTACGCAAAACCACCTTATCTGCATGGAAAACAAGGTAAGGGGAATCACATTGTAAAGCAGATAGCTCAGAAACTCTTCGAGCCGAAGAGATAGCTACTAAAAACAAAACTTTCCAAGATAGAAGCTTAATATCTATGGAATGCATAGGTTCAAATGGAACCCCTTGAAGAACTTTAAGGACTAAGTTTAGGCTCCAAGGTGGAGCAACAGGCTTAAATACAGGCTTAATTCTGACCAAAGCCCGACTAAATGCTTGAACGTCTGGGACATCTGCCAGACATTTGTGTAGTAGAATAGACAAAGCAGATATTTGCCCTTTTAGGGAACTAGCTGATAATCCCTTCTCCAAACCTTCTTGGAGAAAAGACAATATTCTAGGAATCCTAATCTTACTCCACGAGTAACCTTTGGATTTACACCAATAAAGATATTTGCGCCAAATCTTATGATAGATCTTCCTGGTGACAGGCTTTCTAGCCTGAATCAGGGTATCAATGACCGACTCAGAGAAACCACGCTTTGATAGAATCAGGCGTTCAATCTCCAAGCAGTCAGACGCAGAGAAATTAGATTTGGATGCGTGAACGGACCTTGGATTAGAAGGTCCCACCTCATTGGCAGAGTCCACGGTGGAACCGAGGACATGTCCACTAGGTCTGCATACCAAGTCCTGCGTGGCCACGCAGGTGCTATCAGAATCACCGAAGCTCTCTCCTGCTTGATTCTGGCAACCAGACATGGGAGGAGAGGAAACGGTGGAAATACATAGGCCAGATTGAAGGACCAAGGCACTGCTAGAGCATCTATCAGTACCGCCTTGGGATCCCGGGACCTGGACCCGTAACGAGGAAGTTTGGCATTCTGACGTGACGCCATCAGATCCAATTCCGGTGTGCCCCATAGCTGAATCAGCTGGGCAAATACCTCCGGATGGAGTTCCCACTCCCCCGGATGAAAAGTCTGACGACTTAGGAAATCCGCCTCCCAGTTCTCTACTCCTGGAATGTGGATTGCTGAGAAATGGCAAGAGTGATCCTCTGCCCATCTGATTATTTTGGTTACCTCCATCATCGCTAGAGAACTCCTTGTTCCTCCTTGATGATTGATATAAGCTACAGTCGTGATGTTGTCCGACTGAAACCTGATGAATTTGGCCGCAGCAAGCTGAGGCCACGCCTGGAGCGCATTGAATATCGCTCTCAGTTCTAGAATGTTTATCGGAAGAAGAGATTCCTCCCGAGACCATAAGCCCTGTGCTTTCAGGGAGTTCCAGACTGCACCCCAGCCTAGCAGGCTGGCATCTGTTGTTACAATGAGCCAGTCTGGCCTGCGGAAGTACATTCCCTGAGACAGGTGGTCCTGAGACAACCATCAGAGAAGAGAATCTCTGGTCTCCTGGTCCAGATGCAGTTGAGGAGATAAATCTGCATAATCCCCATTCCACTGTTTGAGCATGCATAGTTGCAGTGGTCTGAGGTGTAGACGGGCAAAAGGAACTATGTCCATTGCCGCTACCATGAGTCCGATTACCTCCATACACTGAGCCACTGATGGCCGAGGAATGGAATGAAGAGCTCGGCAAGTGGTTAAGAGTTTTGATTTTCTGACCTCCGTCAGAAATATTTTCATTTCTACCGAATCTATCAGAGTCCCTAGAAAGGAAACTCTTGTAAGAGGAAAGAGAGAACTCTTTTTTATGTTCACCTTCCACCCGTGAGATCTCAGAAAAGCCAACTCGATGTCCGTGTGAGACTTGGGTAGCTGGAAAGTCGACGCCTGAATTAAGATGTCGTCTGGATAAGGCGCCACTGCTATACCCCGTGGTCGTAGAACCACCAGAAGGGACCCTAGCACCTTTGTGAAAATTCTTGGAGCCATGGCCAACCCGAAGGGAAGGGCCACAAACTGGTAATGCCTGTTTAGAAAGGCGAATCTGAGAAATTGATGATGATTTCTGTGAATAGGGATGTGTAGATACGCATCCTTTAAGTCCACGGTAGTCATATATTGACCCTCCTGGATCAGAGGTAGAATAGTCTCCATCTTGAATGAGGGAACTTTCAAGAACTTGTTTAGAATTTTGAGATCCAAGATTGGTCTGAAAGTTCCCTCTTTTTTGGGAACCACAAACAGGTTTGAGTAAAACCCTAGCCCCTGTTCCTCTTTTGGGACTGGGCGGATCACCCCCATGGTATGTAGGTCTTCTACACAGTGTAAGAACGCCTCTTTCTTTGTCTGGCTTACAGACAATAGAGAAATGTGAAATCTCCCCCTTGGAAGGGAGTCTTTGAATTCCAGAAGATATCCCTGGGGCACAATTTCTAAAGCCCTAAAGGGATCGTGAACATCTCTTGCCCAAGCCTGAGCGAAGAGAGAGAGCCTGCCCCCTACTAGATCCGGTCCAGGATCGGGGGCTACCCCTTCATGCTGTCTTAGAGGCAGCTGCAAGCTTCTTGGCCAGTTTACCCTTGTTCCAAGCCTGGTTAGGTCTCCAGACTGACTTGGATTGGGCAAAATTCCCCTCTTGCTTTGCAGCAGAGGAAGCTGAAGCAGGACCACTCTTAAAGTTCTGAAAGGAACGAAAATTATTTTGTCAAGTCTTTCCTTTGAAAGGGATGTTCAAAAGTTTAGATTTAGATGACACATCAGCAGACCAGGACTTAAGCCATAACTCCCTGCGTGCTAAAATGGCAAAACCTGAATTCTTTGCCGCTAATTTAGCCAGTTGAAATGCGGCATCTGTAATAAAATAATTAGCCAACTTAAGGGCCTTAATTCTGTCCATAATCTCCTCTAATGGAGTCTCCATCTGAAGAGCCTCTTCTAGATCCTCAAACCAAAAAGCAGCTGCAGTAGTTACAGTAACAATGCACGCAATAGGTTGGAGAGAAAAACCCTGATGAACAAAAATTTTCTTCAGGAGACCCTCTAATTTTTTATCCATAGGATCTTTGAAAGCACAACTGTCCTCGATAGGTATAGTTGTACGCTTAGACAGTGTAGAAATAGCTCCCTCCACCTTAGGAACTGTCTGCCACGAGTTCCGCATGGTGTCAGATATGGGAAACATTTTCTTAAAAACAGGAGGGGGAGTGAACGGAATACCTGGTCTATCCCACTCCTTAGTAATAATATTCACAATCCTCTTAGGGACTGGAAAAAAATCAGTGTAAACAGGAACCTCTAAGTATTTATCCATTTTACACAATTTCTCTGGGACCACTATAGGGTCACAATCATCTAGAGTCGCTAATACCTCCCTGAGCAATAAGCGGAGGTGTTAAAGCTTAAATTTAAAGGCCGTCATATCAGAATCTGTCTGAGGAAGCGTCTTTCCTGAATCAGAAATTTCTCCCTCAGATAACAAATCCCTCACCCCTACTTCAGAGCATTGTGAGGGCATATCAGATACGGCTACTAAAGCGTGAGACGGCTCAGCATTTTTCCTAAACTCAGAGCTGTCCCGCTTTCCTTGTAAACCAGGCAGTTTAGATAAAACCTCTATTTTTAAGTGCTAATATATGTTCTTTATAGTTTATAGACATAGCAGTACAATTGGGACACATTCTAAGAGGGGGTTCAACAATGGCTTCCAAACATATTGAACAAGTATTTTCCTTGGTGTCAGACATGTTAAACAGGCTATAACAAGCAAGCTTGGAAAACACTGTAATCAAAGTAAATAACACTTAGAATTAAAACGATACTGTGCCTTTAAGAGAAAATAATCTGCAAAACAGTGTAAAAAAGCAGGAAACTTAACACAATTTTTACAGTAGCATCATAAAGCCTTAGTAACTTTGCACAGCTATGCAAATAAACAATTAACCCCTTAATGGCAAAACCGGATTGAAAAAACGTCAAAACCGGTAAAAAGGACTTTCAGCACCTTGCCACAGCTCTGCTGTTGCTCCTACCTGCCCTTCAGAACGATTTGTGGGGGAAAAAACTTCTTTTACAGCCCTCAAACACAGCAGGAACCTCTGGAGAAGCAGTTAGATGTCTCTGAGGAAAAGAAACTGCGAAACTGAGGCACGAAAATAGGCCCCTCCCACCTCACTCGATGTTTTGAGGCATATCAGAAAAACACCAGAGTGTCTCTTAATTAACCATGTGGGTTAAAAAACCCAAAAACAAGCCACAAAGACCCCTTTAGTCCCTTCAAAAAAACGTTATAATTGCATCATTTACTGAATAAACAAAACAGTTTTTTCCTAACAGTGTCACCAGTTACTAATGAGCCCTTCATGTAAGCTGAAATTCCTATCCAAGTGTCTGAATACAGCTTACCTTTCCCTCATGGAAATATTGCCAGCCTTTTCTAGAATTAACACAGTCTGTCTAGAAAAATATAGACTGAACATACCTCATATGCAGCTTAGCATGCAAACCGTTCCCCCAACTGATGTTTTCCTGTACTCTTCAGCCCTTGTGAGAACAGCAGTGGATCTTAGTTACAAAGTGCTAAGATCATCATCCTCCTTGCAGAAATCTTCATCCCTTTTCTGCCAGAGATTAAATAGTACACACCGGTACCATTTAAAATAACAAACTTTTTGCTTGAGAAATAAAACACTAACATTTTTGTCACCACACTCGCTCTGCCCTTCCTAGTACTTAGAGTAGGCAAAGAGAATGACTGGGGGGTGGAGCTAAGGGAGGAGCTATATAGACAGCTCTGCTGTGGGTGCTCTCTTTGCCACTTCCTGTAGGGAAGGAGAATATCCCACAAGAAAGGATGAATCCGTGGACTCAATACATCTTACAAGAGAAACTATCTTTATAATGATATAAATCTGTTGGGATTTTGTCAGATCAGGCTTCTTGGTAAATGTAGTGCTGAATAGCTGTCTAATAACCTAATTAAAATGGCCATCAAAGATTGACAAATCTAGAGTGACAGGGATCTATCGCTAATACTGTGAGTCTTGCACCTAATATTTCGGATTTTTTAAGGAAATAAATAAATTGCTGCCTTGGCTTCTAAAATGTGTGTCCAGCTACTCAGTATTAGATATGGCTGTGTTACAAGCATCATACACGTTTGTCAATCACTAAAATGATCTGCAGGTGTGCATTAGATCTATAAGTGCTTATTAGGAGATAATTCTCCAATTTATTTATAATTCTGCAGCCAGTTATAAATTGGAATGCCAATATAAATGCAGTTTATATGCTCCCTACAGTAGGGCCCCAGGACAAAAAGTGAACAATACAGTGAGGTGAAAGCCAATGAGGTAAAAGAAGGCACAAAAAACAACATACAAAAAAACAACAAAGAAAACAGCTGCATAACAGTGTAAAAATAGTAAAACCAGAAAAAAGTGCAGGAACCCTCTATGAGTATGGTCCAGAGGCAGAAAGAAACGCGTTAGCAATACCCCATTTATCTATATTTGGTGCAGTAAGAATTTGTTTAATTTTTGCAACACATAAAGTATTCTTATTTTAACTATTATGGTTGGCTGATACAAACTTGTTAAGTGGTACAAGTAGTATTAAAGAAAAGAAAAAAAATCACATGGGGTAGCCCAGAAAAGTCTGACTTATTTCATGCCTTTTTACAGAACGTACAACATTACAACATTTTTACATTTAAGGGGACACTGAACCCAATTTTTTTTTCTTTCATGATTCAGATAGAGCATGCAATTTTAAGCAACTTTTTAATTAATCCTATTATCAATTTTTCTTCGTTCTCTTGCTATCTTTATTTGAAAAAGTTTAGGCTCCAAGGTGGAGCAACAGGCTTAAATACAGGCTTAATTCTGACCAAAGCCCGACTAAATGCTTGAACGTCTGGGACATCTGCCAGACATTTGTGTAGTAGAATAGACAAAGCAGATATTTGCCCTTTTAGGGAACTAGCTGATAATCCCTTCTCCAAACCTTCTTGGAGAAAAGACAATATTCTAGGAATCCTAATCTTACTCCACGAGTAACCTTTGGATTTACACCAATAAAGATATTTGCGCCAAATCTTATGATAGATCTTCCTGGTGACAGGCTTTCTAGCCTGAATCAGGGTATCAATGACCGACTCAGAGAAACCACGCTTTGATAGAATCAGGCGTTCAATCTCCAAGCAGTCAGACGCAGAGAAATTAGATTTGGATGCGTGAACGGACCTTGGATTAGAAGGTCCCACCTCATTGGCAGAGTCCACGGTGGAACCGAGGACATGTCCACTAGGTCTGCATACCAAGTCCTGCGTGGCCACGCAGGTGCTATCAGAATCACCGAAGCTCTCTCCTGCTTGATTCTGGCAACCAGACATGGGAGGAGAGGAAACGGTGGAAATACATAGGCCAGATTGAAGGACCAAGGCACTGCTAGAGCATCTATCAGTACCGCCTTGGGATCCCGGGACCTGGACCCGTAACGAGGACGTTTGGCATTCTGACGTGACGCCATCAGATCCAATTCCGGTGTGCCCCATAGCTGAATCAGCTGGGCAAATACCTCCGGATGGAGTTCCCACTCCCCCGGATGAAAAGTCTGACGACTTAGGAAATCCGCCTCCCAGTTCTCTACTCCTGGAATGTGGATTGCTGAGAAATGGCAAGAGTGATCCTCTGCCCATCTGATTATTTTGGTTACCTCCATCATCGCTAGAGAACTCCTTGTTCCTCCTTGATGATTGATATAAGCTACAGTCGTGATGTTGTCCGACTGAAACCTGATGAATTTGGCCGCAGCAAGCTGAGGCCACGCCTGGAGCGCATTGAATATCGCTCTCAGTTCTAGAATGTTTATCGGAAGAAGAGATTCCTCCCGAGACCATAAGCCCTGTGCTTTCAGGGAGTTCCAGACTGCACCCCAGCCTAGCAGGCTGGCATCTGTTGTTACAATGAGCCAGTCTGGCCTGCGGAAGTACATTCCCTGAGACAGGTGGTCCTGAGACAACCATCCGAGAAGAGAATCTCTGGTCTCCTGGTCCAGATGCAGTTGAGGAGATAAATCTGCATAATCCCCATTCCACTGTTTGAGCATGCATAGTTGCAGTGGTCTGAGGTGTAGACGGGCAAAAGGAACTATGTCCATTGCCGCTACCATGAGTCCGATTACCTCCATACACTGAGCCACTGATGGCCGAGGAATGGAATGAAGAGCTCGGCAAGTGGTTAAGAGTTTTGATTTTCTGACCTCCGTCAGAAATATTTTCATTTCTACCGAATCTATCAGAGTCCCTAGAAAGGAAACTCTTGTAAGAGGAAAGAGAGAACTCTTTTTTATGTTCACCTTCCACCCGTGAGATCTCAGAAAAGCCAACTCGATGTCCGTGTGAGACTTGGGTAGCTGGAAAGTCGACGCCTGAATTAAGATGTCGTCTGGATAAGGCGCCACTGCTATACCCCGTGGTCGTAGAACCACCAGAAGGGACCCTAGCACCTTTGTGAAAATTCTTGGAGCCATGGCCAACCCGAAGGGAAGGGCCACAAACTGGTAATGCCTGTTTAGAAAGGCGAATCTGAGAAATTGATGATGATTTCTGTGAATAGGGATGTGTAGATACGCATCCTTTAAGTCCACGGTAGTCATATATTGACCCTCCTGGATCAGAGGTAGAATAGTCTCCATCTTGAATGAGGGAACTTTCAAGAACTTGTTTAGAATTTTGAGATCCAAGATTGGTCTGAAAGTTCCCTCTTTTTTGGGAACCACAAACAGGTTTGAGTAAAACCCTAGCCCCTGTTCCTCTTTTGGGACTGGGCGGATCACCCCCATGGTATGTAGGTCTTCTACACAGTGTAAGAACGCCTCTTTCTTTGTCTGGCTTACAGACAATAGAGAAATGTGAAATCTCCCCCTTGGAAGGGAGTCTTTGAATTCCAGAAGATATCCCTGGGGCACAATTTCTAAAGCCCTAAAGGGATCGTGAACATCTCTTGCCCAAGCCTGAGCGAAGAGAGAGAGCCTGCCCCCTACTAGATCCGGTCCAGGATCGGGGGCTACCCCTTCATGCTGTCTTAGAGGCAGCTGCAAGCTTCTTGGCCAGTTTACCCTTGTTCCAAGCCTGGTTAGGTCTCCAGACTGACTTGGATTGGGCAAAATTCCCCTCTTGCTTTGCAGCAGAGGAAGCTGAAGCAGGACCACTCTTAAAGTTCTGAAAGGAACGAAAATTATTTTGTCAAGTCTTTCCTTTGAAAGGGATGTTCAAAAGTTTAGATTTAGATGACACATCAGCAGACCAGGACTTAAGCCATAACTCCCTGCGTGCTAAAATGGCAAAACCTGAATTCTTTGCCGCTAATTTAGCCAGTTGAAATGCGGCATCTGTAATAAAATAATTAGCCAACTTAAGGGCCTTAATTCTGTCCATAATCTCCTCTAATGGAGTCTCCATCTGAAGAGCCTCTTCTAGATCCTCAAACCAAAAAGCAGCTGCAGTAGTTACAGTAACAATGCACGCAATAGGTTGGAGAGAAAAACCCTGATGAACAAAAATTTTCTTCAGGAGACCCTCTAATTTTTTATCCATAGGATCTTTGAAAGCACAACTGTCTTCGATAGGTATAGTTGTACGCTTAGACAGTGTAGAAATAGCTCCCTCCACCTTAGGAACTGTCTGCCACGAGTTCCGCATGGTGTCAGATATGGGAAACATTTTCTTAAAAACAGGAGGGGGAGTGAACGGAATACCTGGTCTATCCCACTCCTTAGTAATAATATTCACAATCCTCTTAGGGACTGGAAAAAAATCAGTGTAAACAGGAACCTCTAAGTATTTATCCATTTTACACAATTTCTCTGGGACCACTATAGGGTCACAATCATCTAGAGTCGCTAATACCTCCCTGAGCAATAAGCGGAGGTGTTAAAGCTTAAATTTAAAGGCCGTCATATCAGAATCTGTCTGAGGAAGCGTCTTTCCTGAATCAGAAATTTCTCCCTCAGATAACAAATCCCTCACCCCTACTTCAGAGCATTGTGAGGGCATATCAGATACGGCTACTAAAGCGTGAGACGGCTCAGCATTTTTCCTAAACTCAGAGCTGTCCCGCTTTCCTTGTAAACCAGGCAGTTTAGATAAAACCTCTATTTTTAAGTGCTAATATATGTTCTTTATAGTTTATAGACATAGCAGTACAATTGGGACACATTCTAAGAGGGGGTTCAACAATGGCTTCCAAACATATTGAACAAGTATTTTCCTTGGTGTCAGACATGTTAAACAGGCTATAACAAGCAAGCTTGGAAAACACTGTAATCAAAGTAAATAACACTTAGAATTAAAACGATACTGTGCCTTTAAGAGAAAATAATCTGCAAAACAGTGTAAAAAAGCAGTAAACTTAACACAATTTTTACAGTAGCATCATAAAGCCTTAGTAACTTTGCACAGCTATGCAAATAAACAATTAACCCCTTAATGGCAAAACCGGATTGAAAAAACGTCAAAACCGGTAAAAAGGACTTTCAGCACCTTGCCACAGCTCTGCTGTTGCTCCTACCTGCCCTTCAGAACGATTTGTGGGGAAAAAAACTTCTTTTACAGCCCTCAAACACAGCAGGAACCTCTGGAGAAGCAGTTAGATGTCTCTGAGGAAAAGAAACTGCGAAACTGAGGCACGAAAATAGGCCCCTCCCACCTCACTCGATGTTTTGAGGCATATCAGAAAAACACCAGAGTGTCTCTTAATTAACCATGTGGGTTAAAAAAACCAAAAACAAGCCACAAAGACCCCTTTAGTCCCTTCAAAAAAACGTTATAATTGCATCATTTACTGAATAAACAAAACAGTTTTTTCCTAACAGTGTCACCAGTTACTAATGAGCCCTTCATGTAAGCTGAAATTCCTATCCAAGTGTCTGAATACAGCTTACCTTTCCCTCATGGAAATATTGCCAGCCTTTTCTAGAATTAACACAGTCTGTCTAGAAAAATATAGACTGAACATACCTCATATGCAGCTTAGCATGCAAACCGTTCCCCCAACTGATGTTTTCCTGTACTCTTCAGCCCTTGTGAGAACAGCAGTGGATCTTAGTTACAAAGTGCTAAGATCATCATCCTCCTTGCAGAAATCTTCATCCCTTTTCTGCCAGAGATTAAATAGTACACACCGGTACCATTTAAAATAACAAACTTTTGCTTGAGAAATAAAACACTAACATTTTTGTCACCACACTCGCTCTGCCCTTCCTAGTACTTAGAGTAGGCAAAGAGAATGACTGGGGGTGGAGCTAAGGGAGGAGCTATATAGACAGCTCTGCTGTGGGTGCTCTCTTTGCCACTTCCTGTAGGGAAGGAGAATATCCCACAAGAAAGGATGAATCCGTGGACTCAATACATCTTACAAGAGAAACTATCTTTATAATGATATAAATCTGTTGGGATTTTGTCAGTTCAGGCTTCTTGGTAAATGTAGTGCTGAATAGCTGTCTAATAACCTAATTAAAATGGCCATCAAAGATTGACAAATCTAGAGTGACAGGGATCTATCGCTAATACTGTGAGTCTTGCACCTAATATTTCGGATTTTTTAAGGAAATAAATAAATTGCTGCCTTGGCTTCTAAAATGTGTGTCCAGCTACTCAGTATTAGATATGGCTGTGTTACAAGCATCATACACGTTTGTCAATCACTAAAATGATCTGCAGGTGTGCATTAGATCTATAAGTGCTTATTAGGAGATAATTCTCCAATTTATTTATAATTCTGCAGCCAGTTATAAATTGGAATGCCAATATAAATGCAGTTCCAGAGATCATTATGCTCCCTACAGTAGGGCCCCAGGACAAAAAGTGAACAATACAGTGAGGTGAAAGCCAATGAGGTAAAAGAAGGCACAAAAAACAACATACAAAAAAACAACAAAGAAAACAGCTGCATAACAGTGTAAAAATAGTAAAACCAGAAAAAAGTGCAGGAACCCTCTATGAGTATGGTCCAGAGGCAGAAAGAAACGCGTTAGCAATACCCCATTTATCTATATTTGGTGCAGTAAGAATTTGTTTAATTTTTGCAACACATAAAGTATTCTTATTTTAACTATTATGGTTGGCTGATACAAACTTGTTAAGTGGTACAAGTAGTATTAAAGAAAAGAAAAAAAATCACATGGGGTAGCCCAGAAAAGTCTGACTTATTTCATGCCTTTTTACAGAACGTACAACATTACAACATTTTTACATTTAAGGGGACACTGAACCCAATTTTTTTTTCTTTCATGATTCAGATAGAGCATGCAATTTTAAGCAACTTTTTAATTAATCCTATTATCAATTTTTCTTCGTTCTCTTGCTATCTTTATTTGAAAAATAAGGCATATAAGCTTTTTCTCTTGCAAGGTGTATCCAGTCCACGGATTCATCCTTTAATTGTGGGATATTCTCATTCCCTACAGGAAGTAGCAAAGAGAGCACACAGCAAAGCTGTCCATATAGCTCCCCCCTCTAGCTCCACCCCCCCAGTCATTCTCTTTGCTGGCTCTAAGCACTAGGGTCTCTCTCGGGAGTGTAAAGTGAATGTGGTGTTAGAATTGTAGTTTTATTATCTTAACTCTGGACACCACTTTTTTATTGGTGGATGAATTTATCCACCAATCAGCAAGGACAACTCAGGTTGTTCACCAAAAATGGGCCGGCATCTAAACTTACATTCTTGCATTTCAAATAAAGATACCAAGAGAATGAAGAAAATTTGATAATAGGAGAAAATTAGAAAGTTGCTTAAAATTTTATGCTCTATCTGAGTCACGAAAGAAAAAATTTGGGTTCAGTGTCCCTTTAAGCAGGGGATGGAGTGACCAACCTCATACTAAAGTGTGTGTGCCCCTGACGGGGCTATCAAATTCCCATTCACTTCAATGTTTTTGTATAATGACAGATTTATTGAAACATTATGTACACAATCTTCCGCAGTTTGAATTAGTTAAGCCACCCAAATTCTATACGTAAAGAGACATAAAAGAAGTTGGGATAGAGAAAAAATATAATATGTAATTTAAAGGGACAGTATACACTAATTTTAATATAACTGCATGTCATATAACTGCACTACTATAAAGAATAGGATGCACAGATACTGATATAAAAAATCCAGTATAAAACTGTTTCAAAACTTACTTAGAAGCTCTCAGTTTAGTTCTGTTGAAAAGGTAGATTGAAAGCCCACTGCAAGTGGGAAATCTCAGACACTCCCCCTCCCCCTTCTTTTGCATATGAAAAGACCCTTTACACAAACAGGAGCAAGCTGGAGAAGGTAGCTGACGGTATTCACATAAAACTTTGGGGCTTGGTTAGGAGTCTGAAAATCACAGCAATGTTATTTAAAAATAAGCAAAACTATACATTTTAAAAAAAACAACAACTTTATGGGCTACATAAATAGATCATCTACAAAACATTTATGCAAAGAAAAAATGAGTGTATAATGTCCGTTTAATTACTTTACCTTCAAATTTATACTGCAGTGCCTCGCCATTAACCTTTCCTTTTAAGTTTTGTACAGCTCTAACTCCCCCCACACATTTCCTTCTTTGGCTTTTTCTATATCTACCTTTGCTTTGGTAGAATTCAGACTTTAACAGTCATTGGGGCCTACTTATCAAGCCGTCAACTGTGCTGCATTCACCGGCACCAATACGCTTGCCTAACATCGCCGCCGCGGATCTGAATACGTTCTCCATATTCAACAAAAAAGCTGTCAAAAAGCCGCGAAACAAGTACGGGGCGATGAGCAGCGGACTGTTGATAACTAACAGTCATCGATCTCGCTGCTCTTCGGCTTTTTCACAGCTTTATTTGTA
This sequence comes from Bombina bombina, assembly GCF_027579735.1. NCBI lineage: Eukaryota > Metazoa > Chordata > Amphibia > Anura > Bombinatoridae > Bombina > Bombina bombina. The sequence goes on along the minus strand of NC_069501.1, from coordinate 72,942,537 downwards.
TACTGTCACTAAACACCCACACTATACTAAACTGTTTAACCCCTATACTGCCGCTCCCGGACTTTGCCGCAACTAAAGTTATTAACCCCTAAACCGGCGCTCCCGGAGCCCACCGCCACCTACATTATACTTATTAACCCCTAATCTGCCACCCCCTATACTGCCGCCACCTACATTATACTTATTAACCCCTATCCTGCCGCTCCCGGAGCCCACCGCCACCTACATTATACTTATTAACCCCTAATCTGCCACCCCCTATACCGCCGCCACCAACATAAAGTTATTAACCCCTATCCTGCCGCAACTAAATAAATGTATTAACCCCTAAACCGCCAGCCCCCCACATCGCCATAAACTAAATTAACCTATTAATCCCTAAACCTAACAACCCGCTAACTTTATCTTAAATATTAACTCATTCTATTTATCTTATAATAAATTTAAACTTATCTTTAGATTTAAATGAAACTATATTAAACTAATAATTAACATATTCTATTATAATAAAATTACATTAAACTATATTAAACTATAAATTAACCTACCATAACTGTTATAATAAAATTACATTAAACTATATTAAATTAATAATTAATCTAACCTAGCTATTATAATAAAATTACATTAAACTATATTAAATTAATAATTAATCTAACAACTTTTGTACTAAAATTACATACAATTACAAATTAAAATAACTATATTATATATTTAAACACCTAACCCTACTCAAATAATTTAATTCTACACTAAAAAATTACAAAGTTACAAAAAACTAACGGCTAGATTACGAGTTGTGCGTTAGGTTAAGAAAGCAGCGTTAAGAGGTCCTAACGCTACTTTTTAACGCCCGCTGGTATTACGAGTCTTGAAGGTACAGGCTCACCGCTCACTTTTTTGGCCAGACTTGGAAATACCGGAAATCCACTTACGTAAATTGCGTATCCTCTTTTTTCAATGGAACTTGCATAGCTCCGGTATTACAAGTCTGCCAAAAAGTGAGCGGTAGACCCTCTCCTGTCAAGACTGGCACCGCATTTTAAAGTCAGTAGTTAAGAGTTTTACACTACAACGCCGTAGCATAAAACTCTTAACTAAAGTGCTAAAAAGTACACTAACACCCATAAACTACCTATTAACCCCTAAAACGAGGCCCTCTCGCATTGCAAAAAAAAATAAAAATAAAAATTTAACCCCTAATCTGCCGAACCGGACATCGCCGCCACTATGATAAATATATTAACCCCTAAACCGCCACACTCCCGCCTCACAAACATTAGTTAAATATTATTAACCCCTAATCTGCCGTCCCTAACATCACTGACACTTACCTACATTTATTAACCCCTAATCTGCCACCCTCAACATCGCCGCCACTATACTAAAGTTATTAACCCCTAAATCTAAGTCTAACCCTAACCCCCCTAACTTAAATATAATTTAAATAAATCAAAATAAAAATTACTATAATTAACTAAATTATTCCAATTTAAAACTAAATACTTACCTATAAAATAAACCCTTATATAGCTACAATATAACTAATATTTACATTGTAGCTATCTTAGGGTTTATTTTTATTTTACAGGCAAGTTTGTATTTATTTTAACTAGGTAGAATAGTTATTAAATAGGTATGAACTATTTAATAACTACCTAGCTAAAATAACTACAAAAGTACCTGTAAAATAAAACCTAACCTAAGTTAGAATAACACCTAACACTACACTATAATTAAATGACTTACCTAAATTAAATACAATTAAATAAAATTAGCTATAAGTACAAAAAACCCCCACTAAATTACAGAAAATAATAAACAAATTACAAGATTTTGAAACTAATTACACCTAATCTAATCCACCTAACAAAATAAAAAAGCCCCCCCAAATAAAAAAAAGCCCTACCCTACACTAAATTACAAATAGCCCTTAAAAAGGCCTTTTGCCCCAAAGTAATCAGCTCTTTTACCTGTAAAAAAAAATTACAAATCCCCCCCAACATTAAAACCCACCACCCACACAACCAACCCTACTCTAAAACCCACCCAATACCACCTTAAAAAAACCTAACACTAACCCCTTGAAGATCACCTTAGCGGGAGAAGTCTTCATCCAACCGGGCCGAAGTCCTCAACGAAGCCGGGCGAAGTGGTCCTCCAGACGGACAGAAGTCTTCATCCAGACGGCATCTTCTATCTTCATCCATCCGGCGCGGATCGGGTCCATCTTCAAGACATTCGACGCGGAGCATCCTCTTCATCCGACGGCTCTTCTGGAATGAAGGTTCCTTTAAATGATGTCATCCAAGATGGTGTCCCTTCAAATCAGCCAATCGGAATTAAGGTAGAAAAAAATCCTATTGGCTGATGCAATCAGCCAATAGGATTGAGCTCGCATTCTATTGGCTGATTGGAATAGCCAATAGAATGTGAGCTCAATTCTATTGGCTGATTGGATCAGCTAATAGGATGAAAGCTCAATCCTATTGGCTGATTGCAACAGCCAATAGGATTTTTTCAACCTTAATTCCGATTGGCTGATAGAATTCTATCAGCCAATCGGAATCTAAGGGACGCCATCTTGGATGACGTAATTTAAAGGAACCTTCATTCGTTGGTAGTCGTCGGAAGGAAGAGGATGCTCCACATCGGATGTCTTGAAGATGGAGCTGCTCCGCGCCGGATGGATGAAAATAGAAGATGCCGTCTAGATAAAGACTTCTGCGGGCTTGGATGAAGACTTCGGCCGCTTCGTTGAGGACTTCTCCCGGCTTCTTGGAGGATGGATGTCGGATCTTCAAAACTGTAAGTAAATCTTCTGGGGTTAGTGTTAGGTTTTTTTAAGGGTTTATTGGGTGACTTTTAGTTTTAGATTAGGACTTGGGCCTGCAAAAGAGCTGCCCATCCAAATGCCCTTTTCAGGGCAATGGGGAGCTTAGGTTTTTTTAGATAGCTTTATGTTTGGGGGGGTTAGTTGTGTGGGTGGCGGGTTTTACTGTTGGGGGATGTTTGTATTTTTTTTTTTACAGGTAAAAGAGCTGATTACTTTGGGGCAATGCACCGCAAAAGACCCTTTTGAGGGCTATTTGTAGTTTATTGTAGGCCAGGGTTTTTTTATTTTGGGGGGGGGCATTTTTATTTTCATAGGGCCCTTAGATTAGGTGTAATTAGTTTAAAGCTTTGATAATTTCTTATTTATTTTTTGTAACTTAGTGTTTATTTTTTTTGTGTAGTGTTTGTTATTTTTTGTAACTTAGTTTTTTGTAACTTTGTAATTTTTTAGTGTAGAATTAAATTATTTGAGTAGGGTTAGGTGTTTAAATATATAATATAGTTATTTTAATTTGTAATTGTATGTAATTTTAGTACAAAAGTTGTTAGATTAATTATTAATTTAATATAGTTTAATGTAATTTTATTATAATAGCTAGGTTAGATTAATTATTAATTTAATATAGTTTAATGTAATTTTATTATAACAGTTATGGTAGGTTAATTTATAGTTTAATATAGTTTAATGTAATTTTATTATAACAGTTAGGGTAGGTTAATTAATAGTTTAATTTAGTTTATGGTGATGTGGGGGGCTGGCGGTTTAGGGGTTAATACATTTATTTAGTTGCGGTGGGCTCCGGGATTGGCAGGATAGGGGTTAATAACTTTATGTAGGGGGTGGCAGGTTAGGGGGTGGCAGGTTAGGGGTTAATAAGTATAATGTAGGTGGTGGCGGCGGCAGATTAGGGGTTAATAACATAATGTAGGTGGCGCCGATGTAGGGGTGGCAGATTAGGGGTTAATAAGTATAATGTAGGTGGCGGCGGTGGTGTAGGGGATGGCAGATTAGGGGTTAATAACATAATGTAGGTGGCGGCGATGTAGGGGTGGCAGATTAGGGGTGTTTAGACTCGGGGTACATGTTAGGGTGTTAGGTGTAAACATAACTTTTATACTCCCATAGGAATTAATGGGATATCGGGCAGCAGGAAACATTAGCTTTCGCTGCTTTCAGACTCCCATTGATTCCTATGGCATCCGTCACCTCCAGGTACGCTGGGCCGGAATAGTGGCGAGCGTACCTGGTAGTTATTTGTTAACTAGCAAAAGTTGTCAGATAGTGCCGAATTTGCATTCGGAACATCTGTTGTGACGTAAGCATCAATCTGTGTCGGACTGAGACCTGCGGATCATATGTTACGTCACAAAATTCTATTTTTGTCGGTCTGTAGCCTTTGATAAATAAGGTGAATCAGGCTCGCCACAATTACGCTACGGAATTCCAGCGTATTTGCGGTTGACGGCTTGATAAAAAGGCCCCAAAATCTGCTGAAGCATGTCTAGAAGCAAATAAGCAGCCGTGAACTCAGTTATAATACAATGTATGTGTTTCTGAAGCTAAACACTGATAAAGGGTGGTGGATCAAACTACTCCAGACAACATGGCTATGTAAGTAATTTTACTTATTTTTTAAAATTATTTTAACATACTTGCCAGCAATTTATAAACAATTTTTTTATGCAAAATATTTTTACTTAATTAGCCCTTATAGCATATGCACAGATCTCAACATGTTTTATGGCACTTCAATAACCCCCCAACAACTGTATTTCCTACATCTGGATTACCTAAACATAAGCAATCCTAAAAGATACAGGTTTTGCTCAATTACACAGGTTGTTGGCAGTAAAGTAGCTGATGCAAAAACAAAATTTATGCTTACCTGATCAATTTCTTTCTCTTGTGGTGTATCCAGTCCACGGGTTCATCCATTACTTGTGGGATATTCTCCTTCCCAACAGGAAGTTTGAAGAGGACACCCACAGCAGAGCTGTCTATATAGCTCCTCCCCTAACCCCCACCTCCAGTCATTCGACCGAAGACAAGAAAGAAAAAGGAGAAACTATAGGGTGCAGTGGTGACTGTAGTTTAAAAAATAAAAACACCTGCCTTAAAGTGACAGGGCGGGCCGTGGACTGGATACACCACAAGAGAAAGAAATTTATCAGGTAAGCATGAATTTTGTTTTCTCTTGTAAGGTGTATCCAGTCCACGGGTTCATCCATTACTTGTGGGATACCAATACCAAAGCTTTAGGACACGGATGAAGGGAGGGACAAGGCAGGCACTTAAACGGAAGGCACCACTGCCTGTAAGACCTTTCTCCCAAAAATAGCCTCCGAGGAAGCAAAAGTATCAAATTTGTAGAATTTAGAAAAAGTATGAAGCGAAGACCAAGTCGCCGCCTTACAAATCTGTTCAACAGAGGCCTCATGTTTAAAAGCCCATGTGGAAGCTACCGCTCTAGTAGAATGAGCTGTAATTCTTTCAGGAGGCTGCTGGCCAGCAGTCTCATAAGCTAAACGGATTATGCTTCTCAGCCAAAAAGAAAGAGAAGTTGCCAAAGCCTTTTGGCCTCTCCTCTTTCCAGAGTAGACAACAAACAATGCAGATGTTTGACGAAAATCCTTAGTAGCTTGCAAATAAAACTTTAAAGCACGAACCACGTCAAGATTGTGTAACAGACGTTCCTTCTTTGAAGAAGGATTAGGACACAATGACGGAAAAACAATTTCCTGATTGATATTCCTATTCGATACTACCTTAGGAAGAAACCCAGGTTTGGTACGCAAAACTACCTTATCTGCATGGAAGATCAGATAAGGGGAATCACACTGTAAGGCAGATACCTCTGAAACTCTTCGAGCCGAAGAGATAGCTACTAAAAACAAAACTTTCCAAGATAAAAACTTGATATCTATGGAATGCAAGGGTTCAAACGGAACCCCTTGAAGAACTTTAAGAACTTAATTTAAACTCCATGGCGGAGCAACAGGTTTAAACACAGGCCTGATTCTAACCAAAGCCTGACAAAACGCCTGAACGTCTGGAACATCAGCCAGACGCTTGTGCAAAAGAATAGACAGAGCAGAAATCTGTCCCTTTAAGGAACTAGCCGATAATCCCTTTTCCAATCCTTCTTGGAGAAAGGATAGTATCCTAGGAATCCTGACCTTACTCCACGAGTAACCCTTGGATTCACACCAATGAAGATATTTACACCATATCTTATGATAGATTTTCCTGGTGACAGGCTTTCAAGCCTGAATCAAGGTATCAATGACCAACTCGGAGAAACCACGTTTTGATAAAATCAAGAGTTCAATCTTCAAGCAGTCAGACGCAGAGAAACTAGATTTGGATGATTGAATGGACCTTGGAGTAGAAGGTCCTGCCTCAGCGGCAGAGTCCATGGTGGAAAGGATGACATGTCCACCAGATCTGCATACCAATTCCTGCGTGGCCACGCAGGTGCTATCAAAATCACCGAAGCTCTCTCCTGCTTGATCTTGGCAATCAGACGAGGGAGGAGAGGAAATGGTGAAAACACATAAGCCAGGCTGAAGGACCAGGGCACTGCTAGAGCATCTATCAGCGTTGCCTGGGGATCCCTTGACCTGGACCCGTAATGAGGAAGCTTGGCGTTCTGATGAGACGCCATCAGTTCCAGTTCTGGTTTGCCCCATAGTTGAATCAGCTGGGCAAATACCTCCGGATGGAGTTCCCACTCCCCTGAATGAAAAAAGTCTGCCGACTTAGAAAGTCCGCCTCCCAGTTCTCTACTCCTGGGATATGGATAGCTGAGAGATGGCAAGAGTGAACCTCTGCCCATAGGATTATCTTGGAAACCTCCATCATTGCCAGGGGACTCCTTGTTCCCCCCTGATGGTTGATATAGGCAACAGTCGTGATATTTTCCGACTGAAATCTGATGAATCTGACCACAGCTAGTTGAGGCCAAGCCTGAAGAGCATTGAATATCGCTCTTAGCTCCAGAATGTTTATCGGAAGGAGGGCTTCCTCCTGAGTCCACGAACCCTGAGCCTTCAGGGAATTTCAGACTGCGCCCCAGCCCAGAAGGCTGGCATCTGTCGTCACTATAGTCCACTCTGGCCTGCGGAAACTCATTCCCCTGGACAGATGGCCCCGAGATAACCACCAGAGAAGAGAACCCTGGTCTCTTGATCCAGATTTAACAGAGGAGACAAATCTGTGTAGTCCCATCCCACTGACTGAGCATGCAAAGTTGCAGTGGTCTGAGAGGTAGGCGGGCAAACGGAACTATGTCCATTGCCGCTACCATTAGGCCTACAATTTCCATACACCGAGCTACTGACGGCCGAGAAGTGGAATGAAGAGCACGGCAAGAAGTTAGAAGCTTTGATATCCTGACCTCTGTCAGAAAAATTTTCATTTCTACCGAATCTATCAGAGTTCCTAGGAAGAAAACTCTTGTGAGAGGAGAGAGTGAAGTCTTTTCTCTGTTCACCTTCCACCCGTGAGACCTCAGAAAGGCCAGAACAATGTCCGTATGGGACTTGGCGATTTGAAAAGTCGACGCCTGGATCAGGATGTCGTCTAGGTAAGGAGCCACCGCTATGCCCCGCAGCCTTAGAACCGCCAGTAGAGACCCTAGAACCTTCGTAAAGATTCTTGGCGCCGTGGCTAATCCGAAGAGAAGAGCCACAAACTGGTAATGCCTGTCTAGGAAGGCGAACCTGAGGAACTGATGATGATCTCTGTGAATCGGAATGTGGAGATAAGCATCCTTTAAGTCCACGGTAGTCATAGGGATCATAGGGAGGATGGTTCGGATTGTCTCCTTCTGGAAAGATGGGACCCTGAGAAATTTGTTTAGGATCTTGAGATCCAAGATTGGTCTGAACGTTCCCTCTTTTTTGGGAACTATATACAGGTTTGAAAAGAAACCCTGCCCCTGTTCCTCCCTTGGAACTGGGTGGATCACTCCCATAACCAGTAGGTCTTGAACTCAATGTAAGAATGCCTCTCTCTTTATCTGGTTTGCCAGAAGATATCCCTGGGAAACAATCTCTAGTGCCCAGGGATCCTGGACATCTCTTGCCCAAGCCTGAGCGAAGAGAGAAAGTCTGCCCCCTACTAGATCCGGTCACGGATCGGGGGCTACTCCTTCATGCTGTCTTAGAGGCAGCAGCAGGTTTATTGGCCTGCTTCCCCTTGTTCCAAACCTGGTTATGTCTCCAGACTGGTTTGGACTGGGCGAAATTTCCCTCTTGTTTTGTATTAAAGGAAGCTGAAGCTGCGCCACTCTTGAAGTTTAGAAAGGAACGAAAATTATTCTGTTTGGTCCTTAACTTATTGGACCTATCCTGAGGAAGGGCGTGACCTTTTCCTCCAGTAATATCAGAAATGATCTCCTTCAGACCAGGCCTGAATAGGGTCTGTCCCTTGAAGAGGATGTTAAGAAGCTTAGACTTTGAAGTAACGTCTGCTGACCAGGACTTAAGCCATAGCGCCCTATGCGCCAGAATGGCAATACCTGAATTCTTATCCGTTAGCTTGGTTAAATGAAAAACGGCGTCAGAAATAAAGGAGTTAGCTAACTTAAGAGCTTTAATCCTGTCTAAAATATCATCTAATGGGGTCTCCACCTGTAGAGCCTCCTCAAGAGACTCGAACCAAAAAGCCGCTGCAGCAGTAACTTGGGCTATGCATGCAAGAGGCTGGAGAATAAAACCTTGATGTATAAAAATATTCTTAAGGAGACCTCCAATTTTTATCCATAGGATCTAGGAAAGCACAACTGTCCTCGACGGGGATAGTTGTACACTTAGCTAGGGTAGAGACTGCTCCCTCCACCTTAGGGACCGTCTGCCACGAGTCCCGTATGGCGGCATCTATGGGAAACATCTTTTTAAAAGCAGGAGGGGGAGAGAACGGCACACCTGGTCTATCCCATTCCTTAGTAATAATTTCTGAAAACCTCTTAGGGACTGGAAAAACATCAGTGTAAACAGGCACTGCAAAGTATTTGTCCATCTTACACAATTTCTCCAAAACTACAATGGGTTCACAGTCGTCCAGAGTCGCTAAAACATCCCTAAGCAATAAGCGGAGGTGTTCGAGCTTAAATTTAAACGCTGTCATTTCAGAATCAGACTGAAGCAACGCCTTCCCTGAATCTGAAATGTCACCCACAGATAGAAGCTCACCTGCCTCGGCTTCTGAGTATTGTGAGGGTATATCGGACACAGGTATTAAAGCGTCAGAAAGCTCTGTATTAGTTCTAGCCCCAGAGCTGTCTCGCTTTCCTTGTAACCCTGGCAGTTTGGAAAATACTGCCGCCATGTCCTTTAAGGTAAAAGAATTAGACGCGCTAGATGTACTTGGCGTCACTTGAGCGGGAGTTATAGGTTCTGACACATGGGGAGAGCTAGATGGCATAATCTCCCTTTTTTCAGTCAGAGAATCCTATGGAGATAAATCTTTAAGCGCCATAATATGGTCTTTATAGTTTATAGAAATTTCAGTACATTTGGTACACATTCTAAGAGGGGGTTCCACAATGGCTTCCAAACATATTGAACAAGGAGTTTCCTCTATGTCAGACATGTTTAACAAATAGTAATGAGACAAGCAAGCTTGGAAAACACTTTAATAAAGGTGAAACAGCAATTAAACAAAAACGTTACTGTGCTTTTAAGAGAAAAAAAATAGCACTTAAACTGCAAAACAGTGTAAAAATATAGTAAAGCCTTCAAAAATTTTAAAGTGTGTGTAAGGGACTAAAGCAACATTGCACCCACTTGCAAATGGATGATTAACCCCTTAGCCCCCAAACCGGATTTAAAAAACGTCAACCACTAGTAAAAGACGGTTGAGCACCTTGCCACAGCTCTGCTGAGGCTCCTACCTGCCCTCAAATACGATTTAGAGAAGAAATAAACCCTTTATAATGGTCCTCAGATGCCAGAGGACTCCTCTAGGGAAGCTGGATGTCTCAGTCTGAAGGAAACTGCGCATCTAGAGCGCGAAAATAGGCCCCTCCCACCATGTACTGGATGTCAGAGGGGCCTTAAGAAAATACTCCTAGGAGTATCTGACTAGCCATGTGGAAAAATAGGCCCCAAATAAAGACTTATCTCCCTCAGAGAAAAAACGTCCTATTTATGAAACATGTAAACGTTTTGTCACTAAGTAATATGAGTATTAACATGAGTATTACCCTGTTTTGTAAGCATGATCCCAGTCGTTGTTAAACACTGCATCTAGCTTACCTCAAATACACAAGGCTCTGTCAGCATTTTCTAGAACTTATTCATCTCTCTAGAAATAAAAATACTGAACATACCTCAAAGCAGGTAATCTGCAGACCGTTCCCCCAACTGAAGTTTTCCCATACTCTTCAATTATGTGTGAGAACAGCAATGGACCTTAGTTACAAACCGCTAAGATCATCCACCTCCAGGCAGAATTCTTCTTCTAATTTCTGCCTGAGAGTAAAACAGTACAACGCCGGTACCGTTTAAAAATAACAAACTCTTGATTGAAGGTAACACTACACTAAGTCACCACATATCTCTTGATACTTCCTATCTTGTCGAGAGTTGCAAGAGAATGACTGGAGGTGGGGGTTAGGGGAGGAGCTATATAGACAGCTCTGCTGTGGGTGTCCTCTTGCAACTTCCCGTTGGGAAGGAGAATATCCCACAAGTAATGGATGAACCCGTGGACTGGATACACCTTACAAGAGAAATGAAAACATGACCACTAGTTACATTTGGCAATGTTGAAGATGATGATGAACATTAAGAAGGCAATTATGATTAAAAGCAGAAACCGCACTCGACTTCAAGGCAGAATCAAAAGAAATATAATGCTTTATTGGCATTCATTAAAATATCAAACGAAAAATAGATAAGGCAATTTCTAGCATGAATACAGACCATTCAAAACTTATTATACAGCTCAAAAAACATTTATATCACTATGTCCTTTTAACATTAACATTTCCATAAAGTTCAAATCCTGAAATTTTTTGTGCTAATTTTCATTTTTAAACTGAGATTTAAAAAAATAAATATAAAAAAATCTGTTTCTGTTGACGCTATGGGGTATATTTACCAATGTGCGAGCTGACATGATACAAAGTAGCGTATCATGTCCGCTGCACATCGATAAATGCCGACAGCATACACTGACGGCATTTATCATTGCACCAGCAATTCTTGTGAACTGCTGGTGCAATGCCGCCCCCTGCAGATTTGTAGCAGGGGGTGTCAATCAACCCGATTGTATTCGATCAGGTTGATTTCTGTCCGCCGCCTCAGAGCAGGCGGATAAGTTATGGAGCAGCGCTCTTTAGACCGCTGCTTTATAACTTCTTGATAACTTCTGTTTCAGGCGAGCCTAAAGGCTCGCCAGAAACAAGGGGCCTCAAGCTCCATACGGCAAGACAACACTAAATGCAGACAACATACACTGTTGGCATTTATCATTGCACAAGCAGTTCTGGTGAACTGCTTGTGCAATGCCGCCCCCTGCAGATTTGCGGCCAATCGGGGGTGTCAATTGTAAACGATAAGGCGGATTGCTGTCCGCCGCCTCAGAGGAGGCGTATGAGTTAAAGAGCAGAGGTCTTAGGACCGCTGCTTCTTAACTCCTGTTTCCGGCGAGCCTGAAGGCTCGTGCGGAAACAGATGCATTGGGCAGATTAACTGTTTGATCAATCGGCCCCTATATTTAACTATATTTATTAACCTGTGAAGTAGCAGCTGCTTGTAAATCTGCAATATGAGGGTGGCGGCACTCTCTGCCGGGCATTTCAAACTGGGCAAAAAGTAACACAGCTTTTTTATGGGGATCCGAATAAAGCTTGATGCCCCTGTCTAAAGACCACTGCTCCATAACTTGTCCGCCTGCTCTGAGGCTGCGGACAGAAATCAACCCGATCGAATATGATCAGGTTGATTGCCACCCCCTGCTAGCGGCCAATCTGCAGGGTGCTGCATTGAACCGGCAGTTAACAAAAACTGCTGGTGCAATGATAAATGCCGACAGCATATTCTGTCTGCATTTATCAATGTGCAGCAGACTAGATACGCTACATTGTATCAAGTCCACTCGCGCTATAATAAATATACCCCTATGTCTTGACCTCTGATCTATGACTGTAAAGATATGGTACAAACTGTCCCATAGCAGCATATTAATGAGCGGCCAGCCGGCCAGCTTGTGTGGCTCTTGTGCTGGACTTAATAGAAAAGGTGACTATGTAGCATCAAACACAATTTTATTTAACCCCTTGTCTCTTTATTTACTTGCAATTCACTTATTAACCTCAAAATTACATTTCCAAGAAAAAATTTCAATTATATGTACTTAAAAGTTATGTACTGACATTTATTTTGCAAAGTTTTCTTGTGTTGCATTATTTAAGTAAGTGTTTAAACACAGGAGCTAATACTTGTCTCTTATTGTCCACTGCTATGGCGATAACATGCTAAAGAAGCTTTTTCAAAGGGTAAGTCCATGGATTGCAAGACAATGCTTAACAAAAAAACAGATTTAAAGTGACATAATAATGCAAAATAAAATGCTGTTTTTTATTATTTCACTGTTGCTTGGATATAACCAAGTATTTAACCACTGAAAATAGGTCATATAGTTAAATTCAGATTAATTAGAGTAATACACTACTAGGAGCTAGCTGAACACATCTCATGAGCCAATGACAAGAGGCGTATGTGTGTAGCCAACAATCAGTTAATTGAATAGTCTCTTAAAATTGTACGTTCTTTCTGAACCATAAAAGTTTATTTTGGTTTCCATGTCCCTATATAAATAATCCATTTTGTATGCAGATCATTTACCTACGCTGCTCAATTGTTGATAAATGTTATAATTACAAATAAAAATTATCTTTAACATTTACCTTGTTTTACCCCAACACATACCAGGAGGTTCAATTCTCCTAGAAATGATGCTAAAGTGCCTAGTTTTTAAAAATTTGATTAAAAACAGGGGCACTTTAAGTCATCAAAATTTACATTTCACTCGTGCTGTTAAAAAAAACTTACCTTTTAAACTTGACAGCCGCTCCAGCTTGCTCCGCCCATCGCAAAGCCTCTTCCTGGGTCTAAAATAAGGAATCTGGCTTCCTCCAATCACGGTTCTGAATCAGACACTGATTCCCCCGTGGCGGGGGGGTGGGGGGGAGCCATGATTGGAGGATGACCCATCTATCATTTCTGACGTCAGAAATGGCTTGCGATGACCGGGGTAAGCTGGAGCGGCTGTCAAGTTTAAAAGGTAAGTATTTTTTCACAACGAGTGAAATGTAAATTTTGATGAATTAAAGTGCCCCTGTTTTTACTCAAATTTTTAAAAACCGGGTACATTTGCATCAAAACTTATATTCACTTTAACTGATCCCCTGCCTCTGAGGCTGCAGTGTGCAATCTGCCTGATCCTGTATGATCGGGCTGATTGACACCCCCTGCTAGCAGCCGATCGGCCGAGTATCTGCAGGGGGCCGCATTGCACAAGCAGTTCACCAGAACTGCTTGCGCAATGTTAAATGCTGTTGTGCAATGTTAAATGCAATGTTAAACGCTGTCAGCATCCAGCGATGTCTGTCAGACATGATACATTGGCCCCCAATTCTGTTGGTTACACTGTGGTGTATATATACTATAAAGAGAAGGATATCAGCAATCTATGGCTAGTGCTGGACACTTAACTCACTTTCTCAACTAAACTAACAAACAAGAGTTTTGCGGTATGAGTGAAAAAGCAGCATTAAGGCTCTTTTTCACTACGGCTGGTATTACGAGTCTTGCAGGCATATCTGTACCGCACACTTTTTTGGCTGTAACGCAGCTTTCAAAAAGTCCTTTTTCAATGGGACTTCCATAGCGCCTGTATTATGAGTCTGCCTGGGAGGCCAAAAAGTGAGCGGTACACCCTATACCGTCAAGATCCATACCGTAAACTGAAAGTCAGTAGTTATGAGTTTTACGCTACAAAGCTGTAGCATAAAACTCATAACTAAAGTGCTAAAAAGTACAGTAACACCCATAAACTACCTATTAACCCCTAAACCAAGGTCCTCCCGCATAGCAAATAATAAAACAAAATTATTAACCCCTAATCTGCCGCTCCGGACATCGCCGCCACTATATGAAACATATTAACCCCTAAACCGCCGTACTCCCGCATCACAAACACTAGTTAAATATTATTAACCCCTAATCCGCCGCCCCTAACATCGCCGCCACCTACCTACATTTATTAACCCCTAATCTGCTGCCCCCAACATCGCCGCCACTATACTAAAATGTATTAACCCCTAACACCCCTTAACTTAAATATAATTAAAATAAATCTAAATAAAACCTACTATCATTACCTAAATAATTCCTATTTAAAACTAAATACTTACCTATAAAATAAACCCTAAGCTAGCTACAATATAACTAATAGTTACATTGTAGCTAGCTTAGGGTTTATTTTTATATTACAAGCAAGTTTGTATTTATTTTAACTAGGTAGAATAGTAACTAAATAGTTATTAACTATTTAATAACTACCTAACTAAAATAAATACAAATTTACCTGTAAAATAAAACCTAACCTGCCTCACACTAACACCTAACCTTACACTACAATTAAATCAATTACATTAACTAAATACAATTACCTAAATTACAAAAAAACAAACAAACACTAAATTACACAAAATAAAAAAAGAAATGATCATATATTTAAACTAATTACACCTAATCTAATAGCCCTATCAAAATAAAAAAGCCCCCCCCCCAAAAAAAAACCCTAGCCTAAACTAAACTACCAATAGCCCTTAAAAGGGCCTTTTGCGGGGCAGTGCCCCAAAGAAATCAGCTCTTTTACCTGTAAAAAAAATACAAACAACCCCCCAACAGTAAAACCCACCACCCACACAACCAACCCCCCAAATAAAATCCTAACAAAAAAAACCTAAGCTCCCCATTGCCCTGAAAAGGGTATTTGGATAGGCATTGCCCTTAAAAGGGCATTTGGCTCTTTTTCCAGTGCCCAAACCCCTAATCTAAAAATAAAACCCACCCAATAAACCCTTAAAAAAGCCTAACACTAACCCCCAAAGATCCACTTACAGTTTTTGAAGACCGGACATCCATCCTCAACAAAGCCGGCAGAAGTCCTCAAAGAAGCGGCAGAAGTCTTCATCCAACCGGGCAGAAGTCTTCATCCAATCGGGCAGAAGTCTTCATCCAGACGGCATCTTCTATCTTCTATCTTCATCCATCCAGCGTGGAGCGGGTCCATCTTTAAGACATCCGGCGCGGAGCATTCTCTTCAATCGACGTCTTCTTCCAAATGAGGTTACCCTTTAAATGACGTCATCCAAGATGGCGTCTCTTAGATTCCGATTGGCTGATAGATTTCTATCAGCCAATCGGAATTAAGGTTGAAAAAATCCTATTGTCTGTTGCCCCCTATTTTAGTTGACAGAATTGCATTTTAGCCAATCAGTACTTACTGCTAGGCAACTTCACACGCGTGAGCTCCATGTTATCTATCTATATGACACACATGAACGGCCTCTAGTGATGAAAAACTGTCAAAATGCATTTACATAAGAGGCGGCCTTCAAGGTCTAAGAAATTAGCATATGAACCTCCTAGGCTTAGTTTTCAACTAAGAACACCAAGAGAACAAAGCAAAATTGGTGATAAAAGTCAATTGGAAACTTGTTTAAAATTACATGCACTATCTGAATCATGAAACTTTACTTTGGACTTGACTGTCCCTTCAATGTTTCAAAACATTTTAATTTCTATGCAGATCTTTTGCAACGCAGTGATTAATTGCTGATAACTAACATGCATACATAAAAATGAATCACTTTTATTTCCAGCCTTTCAGATTAGTAACATGTCTCACCAGCATTTTTCTATATTTTGGTTCACATTCTAAAAACCATCACAACTGTTCACTTTCCCTACAATTCTCCCTTTCCATAAAAACAAATAATTTTCATTTGAAGAAAGAAAGAAAAAGAAAAAAAAGGAGAGTGTATAATTTGTGTTTTAAAAATATCACACTCCCCACAGGCTGATAGCAGTCGCTGTGGATACAGCTTTCCCTTACAGCAAATAGCTGTCGGGCACTTCAGATCTGTGCAAAGGGGTCTTCCCTGGTGGTCATGACTATGACTAGAATTAGCAGAATAGATAGAGCTGCTACTGCTAAAAGTTGTCTTCGTGATCAGACAGCTGGGAGGTGACATCGCCCAGCTCTCTACAAGCTCTGTGATTAGCAAGACAGCAGGGGATACACAGATCATAGAAACGCTTGCAAACTTGCTATAATGATTGCTAGATCTTAGTGAAAAGGAGCGGCTTAAGGATGGTTTCGGTGGAAACAAAGAATTCCCTTTCCCATTCACAAAAACAAGAATAGAATATCATATTTTAGAAAACCTAAACCCAGTGCAACATTACAAATACAATGATTCCAACTCAGTATAGTTTTTTGGAGGGTGTTTTAACTATACCTCCTTTTGCTTTTCCATTTTTTGCAGATTTGGAAGAACTGATTTCAGGGGTATGATGACAATTATTTGATGCCTCCTTTGTATACATTCTAATTATTAGTATATTCTTTATTACATCAAATCTTCATTATAATTCTTTATTGCACTCTAATACAATATGAAGTGTCTTATACAAAAACTACTAAGGAGACTTCTCTTTTATAGTGTAGGAAAGGTTGCCACATTTCTTGGGAAAAAAATACTAGTTGTGATCATTAGCACAAATTTGCATAAATACTTATTCAGCATTACTCTGAAAATGGAACTACAAGGACTGATTTTAAATGCTAGTTTATTTATAATTAGGGGTCAATTTATCATGCTCCGTACAGGGTTTAATGTCCCGTGTGTGAAGGTTCGCCGGAAACAGAAGTTATGAATCAGTAGTCTAAAGAACGCTGCTCCATAACCTGTCCATCTGAGGCGGCGGATAGAAATCAATCCAATCGAATACGATCAAGGATAATTGACACCCCCTGCTAGCGGCCAATCTGCAGGGGGCAGCATTGCACCAGCTTATGCTGTCTGCATTTATCGATGTGCGGCGGACATGTTACGCTACGTTGTATTATGTCCGCTTGCACTATCATAAATTGACCCCTTAGACTCCAGCACACTTAAGAAACGTTTTATCATGAGAAGACCTACATTTCTATATTTATTGTTTATTTTCTAAATTGACCAGAACCTTAAAAAGCAATATCAGGTTTATCGTAGCTGTTTGCGCACGTTGGAAGTAATGTGCATATTATAAGTTGAAAGTAAACGCGTTTGTTCGAGTGCAATTTAAATTAACACACGTCGGTGACCTCAGAGATCTGGTTAACTGTTATGCTTGAATAAAAAGTTTCACAAAAATACATTCAAAAGTACAGCTCCACTCACTGTCTAATATATATATATATATATATATATATATATATATATATATATAATAATTTTTTTTAAATTGCAATAAAAAGTTATAAGGGTTTAACCCCTTAAGGACCAAGGCCATTTTTCAATTTCTTTCCCTGAAGGACCAGGGCTATTTTTAAATTTCTGCGGTATTTGTGTTAAGCTGTAATTTTCCTCTTACTCATTTACTGTACCCACACATATTATATACCGTTTCTCTCGCCATTAAATGGACTTTCTAAAGATACCATTATTTTCATCATATCTTATCATTTACTTTAAAAAAATTATAAAATATTAGGAAAAAATGGAAAAAAACACACTTTTTCTAACTTTGATCCCCACAATCTGTTACACATCTACAATCACCAAAAAACACCCATGCTAAATAGTTTCTAAATTTTGTCCTGAGTTTAGAAATACCCAATGTTTACATGTTCTTTGCTTTTTTTGCAATTTATGGGGCAATAAATACAAGTAGCACTTTGCTATTTCCAAACCACTTTTTTTCAAAATTAGTGCTAGTTACATTGGAACACTGATATCTTTCAGGAATCCCTGATTAACCCTTGACATGTATATATTTTTTTTTAGAAGACATCCCAAAGTATTGATCTAGGCTCATTTTGGTTTATTTCATGCCACCATTTCACCACCAAATGCAATCAAATAAAAAAAATTGTTCACTTTTTCCCAAATATTTTCACAAACTTTAGGTTTCTCACTGAAATTATTTACAAACAACTTATGCAATTATGGCATAAATGGTTGTAAATGCTTCTCTGGGATCCCCTTTGTTCAGAAATAGCAGACATATATGACTTTGGCGTTGCTTTTTGGTAATTAGAAGGCCGCTAAATGCCACTGCGCATCACACGTCTATTATGCCCAGCAGTGAAGGGGTTAATTAGGGAGCATGTAGGGAGCTTCTAGGGTTAATTTTAGCTTTAGTGTAGTGTAGTAGACAACCCCAAGTATTGATCTAGGCCCATCTTTGTATATTTCATGCTACCATTTCACCGCTAAATGCGATCAAATAAAAAAAACGTAACATTTTTCACAATTTTAGGTTTCTCACTGAAATTATTTACAAACAACTTTTGCAAGTATGGCATAAATGATTGGAAATGCTTCTCTGGGATCCCCTTTGTTCAGAAATAGCAGACATATATGGCTTTGGCGTTGCTTTTTGGTAATTATAAGGCCGCTAAATGCCGCTGCGCACCACAAGTGTATTATGCCCAGCAGTGCAGGGGTTAATTAGGTCGTTTGTAGGGAGCTTGCAGGGTTAATTTTAGCTTTAGCATAAAGATCAGCCTCCCACCTGACACATCACACCCCAGGATCCCTCCCAAACAGCTCTCTTCCCTCCCCCATCCCACAATTGTCCCCGCCATCTTAAGTACTGGCAGAAAGTCTGCCAGTACTAAAATAAAAGGTATATTTAAAATTTTAAAAAAAATTGTATAGCATATTTACATATGCAGCTGTGTAGGATCCCCCCTTAGCCCCCAACCTCCCTGATCCCCCCCCAAACAGCTCTCTAACCCTCCACCTCTACCTTACTGGGAGCAATCTGTTTGCAAATACAAATGTGTTTTTTTTAATTTTTTTCTTTTCTTTTTTTTCTGTAGTGTAGCTTCCCCCCCCACAGACCAATCCCCCACCCGCTCCCAGATCCCTTAGATTTACTCTTGTTAGGGATTTTATCCCCCCTTACTGCCACTCTTATATAATGTTTTTGCTGTAGTGTAGCGGTTCCCACCCGCTCCCTCCCCGTGCACGGCCCACCAGCCGGCCTCCCGGCAACACCGCCCCCGATCCCGCCCCCTCTCTCTTCAGTTTTTCATCGATGGCCGCCCACCCGCCTCCCACGGTCAGCTCCCACCCACCAACGATTGCGGCCATCAATGCCGGTGCAGAGTGGCTCTCTCTGCATCGGATGGGGAAAAAATGTTATTGCAGGATGCCTCGATATCGAGGCATCACTGCAATAACCGTAAAGCGGCTGGAAGCGATCAGGATCGCTTCCAGCCGCTTTAATCCCCAAAGTCGTACAGGGTATGTCGCTGGTCTTTAAAGACCAGGTTGTGTGTGACGTACCCTGTACGACTTGTGTCGTTAAGGGGTTAAAGATATGAGGTCTCAAGTGTAAGAAAGAAAAAAAAAGGCCTGCAAAGGGCTTTAACATAGATATAAATACATATACATGTCTGTATATGAATTTATCTGTGTGTGTGTGTGTTTATATGTATATAAGGGACTATGGCCTAGATTTAGAGTTCGGCGTTAGCCGTGAAAACCAGCGTTAGAGGCTCCTAACGCTGGTTTTAGGCTACCGCCGGTATTTGGAGTCACTCAAAATAGGGTCTAACGCTCACTTTTCAGCCGCAACTTTTCCATACCGCAGATCCCCTTACGTCAATTACGTATCCTATCTTTTCAATGGGATCTTCCTAACGCCGGTATTTAGAGTCGTTTCTGAAGTGAGCGTTAGAGCTCTAACGACAAAACTCCAGCCGCAGGAAAAAAGCAGGAGTTAAGAGCTTTCTGGGCTAACGCCGGTTTATAAAGCTCTTAACTACTGTACCCTAAAGTACACTAACACCCATAAACTACCTATGCACCCCTAAACTGAGGTCCCCCCACATCGCCGCAACTCGATTCAATTTTTTTAACCCCTAATCTGCCGACCGCCACCTACGTTATACTTATGTACCCCTAATCTGCTGCCCCTAACCCCGCCGACCCCTGTATTATATTTATTAACCCCTAACCTGCCCCCCACAACGTCGCCGCAAGCTACTTACAATAATTAACCCCTAATCTGCCGACCGCAAAGCGCCGCCACCTACGTTATCCTTATGTACCCCTAATCTGCTGCCCCTAACACCGCCGACCCCTATATTATATTTATTAACCCCTAATCTGCCCCCCTCAACGTCGCCGACACCTGCCTACACTTATTAACCCCTAATCTGCCGAGCGGACCTGAGCGCTACTATAATAAAGTTATTAACCCCTAATCCGCCTCACTAACCCTATCATAAATAGTATTAACCCCTAATCTGCCCTCCCTAACCTCAACGACACCTAACTTCAAGTATTAACCCCTAATCTGACGACCGGAGCTCATCGCTACTATAATAAATGGATTAACCCCTAAAGCTAAGTCTAACCCTAACACTAACACCCCCCTAACTTAAATATAATTTACATCTAACGAAATTAATTAACTCTTATTAAATAAATTATTCCTATTTAAAGCTAAAAACTTACCTGTAAAATTAATCCTAATATAGCTACAATTTAAATTTTAATTATATTATAGCTATTTTAGGATTAATATTTATTTTACAGGCAACTTTGTAATTATTTTAACCAGGTACAATAGCTATTAAATAGTTAAGAACTATTTAATAGTTACCTAGTTAAAATAATAACAAAATCACCTGTAAAATAAGTCCTAACCTAAGTTATAATTAAACCTAACACTACCCTATCAATAAATTAATTAAATAAAATACCTACAATTACCTACAATAAAACCTAACACTACACTATCAATAAATAAATTAAATACAATTTCTACAAATAACTACAATTACATAAACTAACTAAAGTACAAAAAATAAAAAAGAACTAAGTTACAAAAAATAAAAAAATATTTACAAACATAAGAAAAATATTACAACAATTTTAAACTAATTACACCTACTCTAAGCCCCCTAATAAAATAACAAAGACCCCCAAAATAATAAAATGCCCTACCCTATTCTAAATTAATAAATTTAAAAGCTCTTTTACCTTACCAGCCCTGAACAGGGCCCTTTGCGGGGCATGCCCCAAGAAAATCAGGTCTTTTGCCTGTAAAAAAAAACATACAATACCCCCCCCCAACATTACAACCCACCACCCACATACCCCTAATCTAACCCAAACCCCCCTTAAATAAACCTAACACTAAGCCCCTGAAGATCTTCCTACCTTGTCTTCACCTCAACAGGTATCACCGATCTGTCCTGGCATCCGGTGCTGAAGAGGTCCAGAAGAGGCTCCAAAGTCTTCCTCCTATCCGGCAAGAAGAGGACATCCGGACCGGCAAACATCTTCATCCAAGCGGCATCTTCGATCTTCTTCCATCCGGTGCGGAGCGGGTCCATGTTGAAGCAGCCGACGCGGATCCATCCTCTTCTTCCGGCGTCTCCCGACGAATGACGGTTCCTTTAAGGGACGTCATCCAAGATGGCGTCCCTCGAATTCCGATTGGCTGATAGGATTCTATCAGCCAATCGGAATTAAGGTAGGAATATTCTGATTGGCTGATGGAATCAGCCAATCAGAATCAAGTTCAATCCGATTGGCTGATCCAATCAGCCAATCAGATTGAGCTCGCATTCTATTGGCTGTTCCGAACAGCCAATAGAATGCGAGCTCTATCTGATTGGCTGATTGGATCAGCCAATCGGATTGAACTTGATTCTGATTGGCTGATTCCATCAGCCAATCAGAATATTCCTACCTTAATTCAGATTGGCTGATAGAATCCTATCAGCCAATCGGAATTCGAGGGACGCCATCTTGGATGACGTCCCTTAAAGGAACCGTCATTCGTCGGGAGACGCCGGAAGAAGAGGATGGATCCGCGTCGGCTGCTTCAACATGGACCCGCTCCGCACCGGATGGAAGAAGATCGAAGATGCCGCTTGGATGAAGATGTTTGCCGGTCCGGATGTCCTCTTCTTGCCGGATAGGAGGAAGACTTTGGAGCCTCTTCTGGACCTCTTCAGCACCGGATGCCAGGACAGATCGGTGATACCTGTTGAGGTGAAGATAAGGTAGGAAGATCTTCAGGGGCTTAGTGTTAGGTTTATTTAAGGGGGGTTTGGGTTAGATTAGGGGTATGTGGGTGGTGGGTTGTAATGTTGGGGGGGGGTATTGTATGTTTTTTTTTACAGGCAAAAGAGCTGATTTTCTTGGGGCATGCCCCGCAAAGGGCCCTGTTCAGGGCTGGTAAGGTAAAAGAGCTTTTAAATTTATTAATTTAGAATAGGGTAGGGCATTTTATTATTTTGGGGGTCTTTGTTATTTTATTAGGGGGCTTAGAGTAGGTGTAATTCGTTTAAAATTGTTGTAATATTTTTCTTATGTTTGTAAATATTTTTTTATTTTTTGTAACTTAGTTCTTTTTTATTTTTTGTACTTTAGTTAGTTTATGTAATTGTAGTTATTTGTAGAAATTGTATTTAATTTATATATTGATAGTGTAGTGTTAGGTTTTATTGTAGGTAATTGTAGGTATTTTATTTAATTAATTTATTGATAGGGTAGTGTTAGGTTTAATTATAACTTAGGTTAGGACTTATTTTACAGGTAATTTTGTTATTATTTTAACTAGGTAACTATTAAATAGTTCTTAACTATTTAATAGCTATTGTACCTGGTTAAAATAATTACAAAGTTGCCTGTAAAATAAATATTAATCCTAAAATAGCTACAATGTAATTATAATTTATATTGTAGCTATATTAGGATTAATTTTACAGGTAAGTATTTAGCTTTAAATAGGAATAATTTATTTAATAAGAGTTAATTAATTTCGTTAGATTTAAATTATATTTAATTTAGGGGGGTGTTAGTGTTAGGGTTAGACTTAGCTTTAGGGGTTAATCCATTTATTATAGTAGCGATGAGCTCCGGTCGTCAGATTAAGGGTTAATAATTGAAGTTAGGTGTCGGCGATGTTAGGGAGGGCAGATTAGGGGTTAATACTATTTATGATAGGGTTAGTGAGGCGGATTAGGGGTTAATAACTTTATTATAGTAGCGCTCAGGTCCGCTCGGCAGATTAGGGGTTAATAAGTGTAGGCAGGTGTCGGCGACGTTGAGGGGGGCAGATTAGGGGTTAATAAATATAATATAGGGGTCGGCGGTGTTAGGGGCAGCAGATTAGGGGTACATAAGGATAACGTAGGTGGCGGCGCTTTGCGGTCGGCAGATTAGGGGTTAATTATTGTAAGTAGCTGGCGGCGACGTTGTGGGGGGCAGGTTAGGGGTTAATAAATATAATATAGGGGTCGGCGGTGTTAGGGGCAGCAGATTAGGGGTACATAAGGATAACGTAGGTGGCGGCGCTTTGCGGTCGGCAGATTAGGGGTTAATTATTGTAAGTAGCTGGCGGCGACATTGTGGGGGGCAGGTTAGGGGTTAATAAATATAATATAGGGGTCGGCGGTGTTAGGGGCAGCAGATTAGGGGTACATAGGGATAATGTAAGTTGCGGCGGTTTACGGAGCGGAAGATTAGGGTACACTGCCGCCAACTACGTTATCCCTATGTACCCCTAATCTGCTGCCCCTAACACCGCCGACCCCTATATTATATTTATTAACCCCTAATCTGCCCCCCACAACGTCGCCTCCACCTGCCTACACTTATTAACCCCTAATCTGCCGTCCGCACGCCGCCACCAGCTACATTATAGCTATGTACCCCTAATCTGCTGCCCCTAACACCGCCGACCCCTATATTATATTTATTAACCCCTAATCTGCCCCACACAACGTCGCCTCCACCTGCTTACACTTATTAACCCCTAATCTGCCGAGCGGATCGCACCGCTACTATAATAAAGTTATTAACCCCTAATCCGCCTCACTCCCACCTCAATAACCCTATAATAAATAGTATTAACCCCTAATCTGCCCTCCCTAACATCGCCGACACCTAACTTCAAGTATTAACCCCTAATCTGCCGATCGGAGCTCACCGCTACTATAATACATTTTTTATCCCCTAAAGCTAATTTTAACCCTAACCCTAACACCCCCCTAAGTTAAATATAATTTTATTCTAACGAAATCAATTAACTCTTATTAAATAAATTATTCCTATTTAAATCTAAATACTTACCTGTAAAATAAATCCTAATAAAGCTACAATATAAATTATAATTATATTATAGCTATTTTAGGATTAATATTTATTTTACAGGCAACTTTGTATTTATTTTAACCAGGTACAATAGCTATTAAATAGTTAAGAACTATTTAATAGCTAAAATAGTTAAAATAATTACAAAATTACCTGTAAAATAAATCCTAACATTTACAAACATTAGAAAAATATTACAACAATTTTAAACTAATTACACCTACTCTAAGCCCCCTAATAAAATAACAAAGCCCCCCAAAATAAAAAATTTCCTACCCTATTCTAAATTAAAAAAGTTCAAAGCTCTTTTACCTTACCAGCCCTGAACAGGGCCCTTTGCGGGGCATGCCCCAAAGAATTCAGCTCTTTTGCCTGTAAAAAAAAACCATACAATACCCCCCCCCAACATTACAACCCACCACCCACATACCCCTAATCTAACCCAAACCCCCCTTAAATAAACCTAACACTAAGCCCCTGAAGATCTTCCTACCTTGTCTTCACCTCACTGGGTCCCGATCTGTCCAGAAGAGCCTCCGATGTCTTGATCCAAGCCCAAGCAGGGGGCTGAAGAGTGACGTCCATCCTCGGGCTGAAGTCTGGATCCAAGCGGCGGCTGAAAAAATCCATCATTGGCTGAAGTCGGAAGTCCATCATCCGGATGAAGTCTTCTATCAAGCCGCATCTTCAATCTTCTTTCTTCTGGAGCGGAGCGGAGCCATCTTCTTTCCAACCGACGCGGATCCAACCTCTTCAACCGACGCCTACTCGCCGAATGACGGTTCCTTTAAATGACGTCATCCAAGATGGCGTCCCTCGAATTCCGATTGGCTGATAGGATTCTATCAGCCAATCAGAATTAATGTAGGAATATTCTGATTGGCTGATGGAATCAGCCAATCAGAATCAAGTTCAATCCGATTGGCTGATCCAATCAGCCAATCAGATTGAGCTCGCATTCTATTGGCTGATCGGAACAGCCAATAGAATGCAAGCTCAATCTGATTGGCTGATTGGATCAGCCAATCGGATTGAACTTGATTCTGATTGGCTGATTCCATCAGCCAATCAGAATTTTCCTACCTTAATTCCGATTGGCTGATAGAATCCTATCAGCCAATCGGAATTTGAGGGACGCCATCTTGGATTACGTCCCTTAAAGGAACCGTCATTCTTCAGTTGGACATCGTCGGAAGAAGATTGATCCGCGCTGGAGGTCTTCACGATGGAGCCGTTCCTCATCGAATGAAGATAGAAGATGCCGGTTGGATCAAGATGGTTGCTGGTCTGGATCGCCTCTTCTTCCCAGATAGGATGAAGACTTTGGAGCCTCTTCTGGTCCTCTTCAGCTGCAGGATTATGGATCGCCAGCCCCCGCTTGGGTTGGATGAAGATTTTGGAGCCAGGACCGATCGGTGATACCCGGTGAGGTGAAGATAAGGTAGGAAGATCTTCAGGGGCTTAGTGTTAGGTTTATTTAAGGGGGGTTTGGGTTAGATTAGGGGTATGTGGGTGGTGGGTTGTAATGTTGGGGGGGTATTGTATGTGTTTTTTTACAGTCAAAAGAGCTGAATTTCTTGGGGCATGCCCCGCAAAGGGCCCTGTTCAGGGCTGGTAAGGTAAATGAGCTTTGAACTTTTTTTAATTTAGAATAGGGTAGGGCATTTTTTTATTTTGGGGGGCTTTGTTATTTTATTAGGGGGCTTAGAGTAGGTGTAATTAGTTTAAAATTGTTGTAATATTTTTCTGATGTTTGTAAATATTTTTTTAGTTTTTGTAACTTAGTTCTTTTTTATTTTTTGTACTTTAGTTAGTTTATTTCATTGTAGTTATTTGTAGGTATTGTATTTAATTAATGTATTGATAGTGTAGTGTTAGGTTTAATTTTAGGTAATTGGAGGTATTTTATTTAACTAATTTATTGATGGTGTAGTGTTAGGTTTAATTGTAACTTAGGTTAGGATTTATTTTACAGGTAATTTTGTAATTATTTTAACTATTTTAGCTATTAAATAGTTCTTAACTATTTAATAGCTATTGTACCTGGTTAAAATAAATACAAAGTTACCTGTAAAATAAATATAAATCCTAAAATAGCTATAATATAATTATAATTTATATTGTAGCTATATTAGGGTTTATTTTACAGGTAAGTATTTAGCTTTAAATAGGAATAATTTATTTAATAAGAGTTAATTTATTTCGTTAGATTTAAATTATAATTAACTTAGGTGTTAATCCATTTATTACAGTAGCGGCGAGATTCGGTCGGCAGATTAGGGGTTAATAATTGAAGTTAGGTGTCGGCAATGTTAGGGAGGGCAGATTAGGGGTTACTACTATTTATTATAGGGTTATTGAGGCGGGAGTGAGGCGGATTAGGGGTTAATACATTTATTATAGTAGCGCTCAGGTCCGGTCGGCAGATTAGGGGTTGATTAGTGTAGTTAGGTGGAGGCGACGTTGGGGGCGGCAGATTAGGGGTTAATAAATATAATATAGGGGTCGGCGATGTTAGGGCAGCAGATTAGGGGTACATAGGGATAATGTAGGTGGCGGGGGTGTACGGAGCGGCAGATTAGGGGTTAAAAATAATATGCAGGGGTCAGCGATAGCGGGGGTGGCAGATTAGGGGTTAATAAGTGTAAGGTTAGGGGTGTTTAGACTCGGGGTACATGTTAGAGTGTTAGGTGCAGACGTAGGAAGTGTTTCTCCATAGCAAACAATGGGGTTGCGTTAGGAGCTAAACGCGGCTTTTTTGCAGGTGTTAGGTTTTTTTTCAGCTCAAACGGCCCCATTGTTTTCTATGGGGGAATCGTGCACGAGCACGTTTTTGAAGCTGGCCGCGTCCGTAAGCACCGCTGGTATCGAGAGTTGAAGTTGCGTTAAATATGCTCTACGCTCCTTTTTTGGAGCCTAACGCAGCCATTCTGTGAACTCTAAATACCAGCGGTATTTAAAAGTTGCAGCCAGAAAAAAGCCAGCGTAGCTAACGCACCCCTTTGGCCGCAAAACTCTAAATCTAGGCGTTAGTATTTTTAACTTGATATATATATACCCGGTGTGTATGTATATATATATATATATATATATATATATATAAAGTTGCAGAGGTGAACGGCACTCACGAATAAGTCAGCTACCTGGTGCTCTCACTAGGGAGAAACAAACAGTAAAGCAGGTATGAATCCCACGGACGGGCTCCGTGTTGCAGCCAGGATCCAAGTGAAGGAGGCACACAGGTTTTTTCAAAAACACTCCGGTTTATTGGCAGTATTGTTTACCAAACGTTTCGGCTCAAACACAAGCCTTTGTCAATGGTGTACAAAACCAAATGTGAAGACTTAAACAAAACCACACCTTAAATACCCACCCAGCCCAAGTGATAAACCAATCAGAGTGTGTATCCGCGGCACACCCACTCACACAAGCCTAAAAAACTTTTTGCCGGGCTCAATGTAGGCGTGACGTGACGTCATCACGTTGCCGCCGTCCTAGGTGAAACCAAGGAAACATGCGTAACCATGGAGACAACGCATAAACATTAGTGTGGTGCGGGTGCGCAGACGGGTAAGACTCTGACAGGAAACAATTTAACAGTCGATCAAAAAGTGATCCAAATTCCCCATACATAAAAATACAATAATAGAAAAGGTATCTATCTATATGCAACATAGAAACAAACCTTATATATAGTTTGTAAGGCAAATAACGCTACCGTAACCCAAAGTATAAATAACTAGTAACACAGCCCTCTATACTCATGGTATCAAGGCATGTGGGGAGGTAGCTGGTGAGGGCGAAAACAATCTAAAGCCCCCTATATATTCGAATAGGTATACATTGCATCATGCCTGAGGAGTAGGTAGAACTTAAGTCCTTGATGACTCCCAGTAGTTCACAACTCATTTGTGTTTATACCAACAGCCAAAGTCTATGTTAACATTCAGGCCTCGAGGGGCAACTGTGTCCAATGTGAAAATCCAACGGGATTCCATTCTTAGTAGTGCCAATCCTCTATCACCACCACGTCTGTTGTAAGGCACATGGTCAATCAACATCACTCGTAACGAGGAAACAGAATGTCCCGCAGTTGCAAAATGTCGTGCAACTGGTTGTTCTGATCGTCCTTTTTCAATCGCCTGACGAATAGCTGTTTTATGGTTAGCCAACGTTCCTTGAATGCTGTCACCGTTTTGCCTATGTAAAATTTGGAACATGGGCAAATAATGGCATAAGATTAGATTAGATTAGATTCGTAAACCACATATTCCGATGTACAGGATAATCTATGCCTTATTTTGTACCTTTTATTGTTATGGGGGTGTTGAAAGGATGTCCCAGCAATAAGATTATTGCAAGTGACACAATTGCCACACTTGTAGCATCCTGGTTTCCCTCTTGTAAGCCATGTCTGTTTTTCGTAAAAATGTATGGGATCACTGAGTACTAGTAGATCTCTGAGGTTACTTGCTCGCTTGTATACCACCCGGGGTACCGGAGCATCCACAAAAGGTAGGCTAGTGTCTTTGGAGAGCATCATCCAATTTTTCTTAATGACATTCTGGAGCATCCCAGATCCCGGAGTATAAGTGGTTACAAAGTTCATTCGTTTGGGTTGTACCGTGACTGTCCGTTTCCGGATAGTGTCATTCTGGGTGAGTTTTATTGCTTCACTCTTTTGTTGATCTATTAACATTGGTGGATATCCTCTGCCCAGGAATTTTTGTGACATTTCTTCAAGTTGTCTCTCTTTTCGGGAGTCATCCGTGTTGTTCCGGACGACCCGCAGGAGTTGTGAGGAGCTAACACCATCTTTCTGAAATCTAGGGTGGAAACTCTGGTAATGAAGTATAGAGTTTTTATCTGTGGGTTTTTTGAACAAGGTGGTGTGTAGTTTATCACCATTGGATGTTTCTACCCTAAAGATTTCCAGGTCAAGAAAGTGAATCTGGTTGTTATTATGTTCCATTTTAAATCTGATCGTGGAGTCAAGGGTATTCAATTCTTCAACCCACTCAATGATATTTTCAGGGGTACCACCCCAAATCAAGAAGACATCGTCAATATATCTGCGATACATTCTAATGGGGTTCTGTCTGGAGAAGATATTATATTTTTCATACATTGCCATATAAATGTTTGCATACGATGGGGCCATATTCGACCCCATCGCAGTGCCCATAATTTGTAGGAAATACTCATTTTCAAATCGAAAATAATTTTTCTCCAGGCAGAACTCCATCAGATGCAGCAGAAATTCCACAGGAGGACCAGTATATAGTGGGTTGTCAGTCAGGATCTGTCGCACCATGTTGATACCATGCCTGTGAGGTATCACCGTGTATAAACTCACTACGTCCATAGTGACTAAAATGTCAGTAGGGGCCAGACTATCAAACTCTTTCAGTAGTTTAATAAGTTCAGAGGAATCTTTGAGGTGGGACTGAGTGTTTTGTACCACTGGTTGTAAGTAAAAATCAATAAATTCTGCTAACGGCTGCATCAATGATCCCCTGGCAGACACAATAGGTCTGCCAGGGGGATCTTTGAGGGACTTATGGATCTTGGGCAGTAAATATAGTATTGGGCAGATTGGATGATCAACTGAAAGAAAACCCAATACATCATCATCAATTACCCCAGCTTGGTATGCCATGCCCAGGAATTCATCAATTTCTCTTTTAAAAGTTTTAGTAGGATTTGATTGTAGTTTGCGGTAGGTATTAGGATCATGGAGTTGTTTAAAAGCCTCACCTCTATACTGTACATAATCGAGTATTAACGTGGCACCACCCTTATCCGCTGGCCTTATGACTATGTCTCTGTCAGTAGACAGAGATTTTATTGCCCGTCTTTCAGCACTTGTAATGTTGTCTCTTGGCAGAGGCATATCTTTATGTAATTCAGTAAGGGTGGTTGTACAGATATGATGGAATGTTTTTATCGAAGAATGTGTATTAATCGGTTCAAAGGTGCTACTTGCTTTGAATTGTTTTGGGGTCTGATCCCCTTTATTTTTAAAGAAGTCTTTAAGCTTCAACTGCCGTTGAAATCTACCCATATCTACCATCAAATCAAACAGATCACAGTGGGGAGTAGGTACAAAGGACAATCCTCTATTAAGGACTCTTATTTCGTCACCCGTAAGAGGTCGTTTACTCAGATTATAAATTATTGTGTCTTTTTCTGTCGTGACTGGTTTTTTTCGTTCTGCCCCGCCCCCTCCTGAGACTGCCGCCTCGGGGCCTACGGCTAAAGAGGGGTTTCTGTGCAGATCTTGTGATTACCCCACTGGCGGTTATGTTAGTTGTATTCTGAGTTTCACCTTCTGAGGAGTCCCCCCCACTGCTGTCTATTGTGGTGAGATTAATCTGTCTATTTTTGTTAAAAGGTGTTCTCCTGCGTCCACCCCAAGTGGAATCCCTCCCAAACAACCAACTATATACTTTTTTCTCTCTATAGTCGTTCTCAACCGTAACAAATTTTTTATTCTTAAATGTTAGTAAGTCCTGTTTGTATTTTTCTACTTGTGTTCTTAATTTTGTGATCCAGTCTGTAGAACTATCAGATGTAAGTACAGTCAATAAAGTGTCTTTAACATTTGGCTAACCATAAAACAGCTATTCATCAGGCGATTGAAAAAGGACGATCAGAACAACCGGTTGCACTACATTTTGCAACTGCGGGACATTCTGTTTCCTCGTTATGATGTTGATTGACCATGTGCCTTACAACAGACGTGGTGGTGATAGAGGATTGGCACTACTAAAAATGGAATCCCGTTGGATTTTCACATTGGACACAGTTGCCCCTCGAGGCCTGAATGTTAACATAGACTTTGGCTGTTGGTATAAACACAAATGAGTTGTGAACTACTGGGAGTCATCAAGGACTTAAGTTCTACCTACTCCTCAGGCATGATGCAATGTATACCTATTCGAATATATAGGGGGCTTTAGATTGTTTTCGCCCTCACCAGCTACCTCCCCACATGCCTTGATACCATGAGAATAGAGGGCTGTGTTACTAGTTATTTATACTTTGGGTTACGGTAGCGTTATATGCCTTACAAACTATATATAAGGTTTGTTTCTATGTTGCATATAGATAGATACCTTTTCTATTATTGTATTTTTATGTAGGGGAATTTGGATCACTTTTTGATCGACTGTTAAATTGTTTCCTGTCAGAGTCTTACCCGTCTGCGCAGCCGCACCACACCAATGTTTATGCGTTGTCTCCATGGTTACGCATGTTTCCTTGGTTTCACCTAGGACGGCGGCAACGTGATGACGTCACGTCACGCCTACATTGAGCCCGGCAAAAAGTTTTTAAGGCTTGTGTGAGTGGGTGTGCCGCGGATACACACTCTGATTGGTTTATCACTTGGGCTGGGTGGGTATTTAAGGTGTGGTTTTGTTTAAGTCTTCACATTTGGTTTTGTACACCATTGACAAAGGCTCGTGTTTGAGCCGAAACGTTTGGTAAACAATACTGCCAATAAACCGGAGTGTTTTTGAAAAAACCTGTGTGCCTGCTTCATTTGGATCCTGGCTGCAACACGGAGCACGTCCGTGGGATTCATACCTGCTTTACTATATATATATATATATATATATATATATATATATATATATATATATATATATATACACACCAATACATAATCAAAGGTATAGATATATATATATTGTACCAAAATACCATCATATATATATAGAAACATGTATTTAAGAAAAAAGAATAACATATTCTGTTATGTGAAAAACATTGGAATGTGAAATATAAATATTGACATATCAGGTTAGCGCACTTGAGAAAATGCAATCGGGTTTGTGTGCGAGTAAGGGTGCTCCCTTTAAGTCTATGGGGGAATACGTTAACGTGGTCTCGATATTCGAAGTTAGGCTTGTTGGGTGTTAGGCTTTTTTTTCCCACTTTTTGTACTTCATTGAAGTCTATGGGAGAATACATTAACACAATCTGGATATTGCAGCGTCGGGCTCAACTTGTAAGTATCCGACATGCGCAATAAGCCAAAGTCAAGCGTTCCACTCCTAATCTAGCTCTTTGTTGGTAAAATATCGGCTAGGTGGCAACACTAAATGAAGGTGATTCTACTGAATAAATAATAATCTTTCTAATGCATCCCTGCAACATTTAAAGATGAGAATTACTAAGTAATTTTCAGCCAATAAGCAAGAAGTACCTAGAAGCCAATTAACATTAGAAGGAAGTAACTGACACTGCCATAATAGATCCAGTTTTAAACAGTGTTTACTAAACATTTTTCAGGGATAAACAATTTGAACATATTTAAAAAAAAAAAAAAATCATATGAATGATGGAAATATTTAAACTAAAATTCCTCTTTTTGCAACAATGATATTATTTAGCATTATATTCGGTTTGTTTACCAATATGACAATGTCACATTTCAGGGCATTTTTGATGGAACAGTTTGTGCACAATTGCACAATTGTTTATTGTAATAATAAATGTAATTAGATGTTTTTGTTACAGAAGAAAGACCCTGAGACAGCAATGCGCCAAACCTCCCTGTAGCATGCGTTTTGTTACAACTGAGGCCATATCTCAAGGGATGAAATACTTTGTAGGTACAGAGAATAGGTTGGCAGAGAACACGTTGCTAAACTGTATCAAAATAAGGAATTTTGCTTTGACAAATTGACTTTATTGTGTATTATTTATGAATAACTAAACAATACTGAATGTTTTATCACTTCATGCACAGCTCCTACATCATAGCCTGATTGTAAGGAGGAAAACAATGTAATACATGAATGTAAATGAAAAATGCAGATTAGACTGTAAGGTTATGTGGATATGGACCTGACAAATGGCTGCATAAAGTTTTAATCATGCACAAGATTTAGCAAAAGGTGCCCATGATTTCTTAAAACATGCACGTTTTTTCAAAATTGCGTGCACACTTTATTTAAAACATGGTCACAATATAGCAAAGCTTAGCCATATATTCTTTAATCATGTGCACAATTACAAAAAGGGGTAAGTTATATAACATAGGTATAAACAGAGAGCGAAGCAGTCTGCCAGGAATGAACAACAGCTCAGTGACTTGTTCTATGGTCCAGTTATCACCTGGGATTAGCTTCTTTTAGACCAATTGTGGTTTTCACAGAGGAAAACTTTCCTGAAGTATATCAGTCTGATCCCTCCTAACAAGGTCAGTCCAGCCCCGAGATACCAGGCAATTCTAATCTGAACAAGGGAAATGGCAACCCCAGACAATCGTTTCGGCCTCCTTTTGGCCTTATCGGTGAGGTGCAGCCCCATCCTCTAAACACACTGGGCAAGGAGTCCATGAGGCATAATTAAGAAATGTCTTGCAGACCTGATCCGACAGTGCGGATCAGGTTCGCAAGACATCGCTGAATGCGGAGAGCAATACGCTCTCCGCATTTAACATTGCACCAGCAGCTCACAACGCCGCCCCCTGCTGACTCGCGGCCAATGGGCCGCCAGCAGGGAGGTGTCAATCAACCCGATCGTACTTGATCAGGTTGATTTCGGGCGATGTCTGTCCGCCTGCTCAGAGCAGGCGGACAGGTTATGGAGCAGCGGTCTTTGTGACCGCTGCTTCATAACTGCTGTTTCTGTCGCGTCTGAAGACTCGCCAGAAGCACGGGCCGTCAAGCTCCTTTCGGAGCTTGATAGATAGGCCCCCATGTCTGGTTTCCCCCAGGGTCATAATACAAATATAAACAGAGAGTGAAGCAGTCTGCCAGACACAAACAACAGCTCAGTTGCTTGTTCTATGGCCCGGTTACCACCTGGGAGTAGCTTCTTTTAGCCCAATTGTACTTTTCCCTGAGGAAAACATTCCTGAAGTATACTTTTGTTTTATATAGAATAGGCATAGGAGTGCTTTACATTTTTTATTATATATATAAGTGTGTGCGTGTGTTTAAAAGACTAAAAAAAATCTGGGGCGTGACTCTAGGTAAGCACCTTGAACGGTTGCATTATTGGTTGCTCTGTGTAGTATGTTGATAACTTGCCACTTATGAAGCCATCTACTTACTACTTTGAGATTCTTGAAACTTGCAAGCTTCTTCTTATATCCGTGCTGAACAACCGATCCAGAGTATTGAGGCCTACGACAGCCCTTAAGAGGAAAGTCATTTCAAAATTCCCCCTGGTAGTAAATAGTCAGGGTAAGAGCAGTTTATATGCTGTGTGATATGATATTTTTCTACCTGAATGATGAACAATACGCACACTATTATTGCTGAGCAAACGGCTATCTAACAATATTCACATCTGCCACTCCTTGACCGTAATCCACTTTTAGGGCAGGGGATTGCACCAATAAAGCCGGCATACTCTCACTGTGAGAAAACCCAGTAGTTAGTGCCAAACCCATCTGCCAATCCAGGACTTTGCAGAGAAAAGATACAGCAGTCTGTGCAGCTTAAGCTGATGTGGGAGCTTGGCGCTTCATACAAAGCAATCCTTGATATGAGCATCGTGGAGTGAGTACTAACCTACCTTTTATACCAGATAAATGAAGTAGACAGGCTGTGAATTGAACTTTCCTGGGAACAAACACCACTCTTCTAAAACTGGAGTTGGTGAACGCAACACATTTGGGAGGCAAAGGATGGATGTTGTATGTATTTAACTATGCTGCTGCCTCAGGTTGTTCTTTTTTTTTTGTCCTACCTAAAGACCAACGGTTCCCTTTGCTGCCTACATTATTAGTCAAGTTAACTCCTAGGTAATCTGATGCTAGAATATATAATTGCTTTACAATTTTATGCAATATACTCTGGATTCAACATCATGAGTGAGACATTCAGCCTCTTAAAAATGCGGTAATCTTGTTATTTTGTGACTGCACAATTTGTTATGGATCTTTATGAGCAGCAGAGTGGTCTTGTTATATTTGTAGTGTGGCCATTACTACCCATGCTATATATAAACCAGGTGACTAGCGTCTAATGATTGTTGTCAATTGGGTAGTTGCAACCCCTGATGTTCAATGTTTTCTATTTTTAATGGCCCTCTGTGCTACCCAAATTTGATAGCTAAACATACTGTTTATAGTTTCCGCCTTAAGCTAAATTTTATGCTTCAGAACTGCAATTTAGGAAATCTCCCTTCAATAGTCTTGTTGGGCTACTCTACTTCACTAAGGCCTAGATTTAGAGTTCGGCGGTAGCCGTCAAAACCAGCGTTAGAGGCTCCTAACGCTGGTTTTGGCCGCCCGCTGGTATTTGGAGTCAGTGATTAAAGGGTCTAACGCTCACTTTTCAGCCGCGACTTTTCCATACCGCAGATCCCCCTACGCCATTTGCGTAGCCTATCTTTTCAATGGGATCTTCCTAACGCCGGTATTTAGAGTCGTTTCTGCAGTGAGCGTTAGAGCTCTAACGACAAAACTCCAGCCGCCTGAAAATAGCAGGAGTTAAGAGCTTTCTGGCTAACGCCGGTTTATAAAGCTCTTAACTACTGTACCCTAAAGTACACTAACACCCATAAACTACCTATGTACCCCTAAACCGAGGTCCCCCCACATCGCCGCCACTCGATTAAAATTTTTAACCCCTAATCTGCCGACCGCCACCTACGTTATACTTATGTACCCCTAATCTGCTGCCCCTAACACCGCCGACCCCTGTATTATATCTATTAACCCCTAACTTGCCCCCCACAACGTCGCCGCAAGCTACTTAAAATAATTAACCCCTAATCTTCCGACCGCAAATCGCCGCCACCTACGTTATCCCTATGTACCCCTAATCTGCTACCCCTAACATCGCCGACCCCTATGTTATATTTATTAACCCCTAATCTGCCCCCCTCAACGTCGCCGACACCTGCCTACACTTATTAACCCCTAATCTGCCGAGCGGACCTGAGCGCTACTATAATAAAGTTATTAACCCCTAATCCGCCTCACTAACCCTATCATAAATAGTATTAACCCCTAATCTGCCCTCCCTAACATCGCCGACACCTACCTTCAATTATTAACCCCTAATCTGCCGACCGGAGCTCACCGCTATTCTAATAAATGTATTAACCCCTAAAGCTAAGTCTAACCCTAACACTAACACCCCCCTAAGTTAAATATAATTTTTATCTAACGAAATAAATTAACTCTTATTAAATAAATAATTCCTATTTAAAGCTAAATACTTACCTGTAAAATACATCCTAATATAGCTACAATATAAATTATAATTATATTATAGCTATTTTAGGATTAATATTTATTTTACAGGCAACTTTGTAATTATTTTAACCAGGTACAATAGCTATTAAATAGTTAAGAACTATTTAATAGTTACCTAGTTAAAATAATAACAAATTTACCTGTAAAATAAATCCTAACCTAAGATATAATTAAACCTAACACTACCCTATCAATAAAATAATTAAATAAACTACCTACAATTACCTACAATTAACCTAACACTACACTATCAATAAATTAATTAAACACAATTGCTACAAATAAATACAATTAAATAAACTATCTAAAGTACAAAAAATAAAAAAGAACTAAGTTACAGAAAATAATAAAATATTTACAAACATAAGAAAAATATTACAACAATTTTAAACTAATTACACCTACTCTAAGCCCCCTAATAAAATAACAAAGCCCCCCAAAATAAAAAATTCCCTACCCTATTCTAAAATACAAATATTACAAGCTCTTTTACCTTACCAGCCCTGAACAGGGCCCTTTGCGGGGCATGCCCCAAGAATTTCAGCTCTTTTGCCTGTAAAAAAAAACATACAATACCCCCCCCCCAACATTACAACCCACCACCCACATACCCCTAATCTAACCCAAACCCCCCTTAAATAAACCTAACACTACCCCCCTGATGATCTTCCTACCTTGTCTTCACCATGCCAGGTTCACCGATCCGTCCTGGCTCCAAGATCTTCATCCAACCCAAGCGGGGGCTAGACATCCACTGAAGAAGTCCAGAAGAGGGTCCAAAGTCTTCCTCCTATCCGGCAAGAAGAGGACATCCGGACCGGCAAACATCTTCTCCAAGCGGCATCTTCTATCTTCTTCCATCCGATGACGACCGGCTCCATCTTGAAGACCTCCAGCGCGGATCCATCCTCTTCTTCCGACGACTAGACGACGAATGACGGTTCCTTTAAGGGACGTCATCCAAGATGGCGTCCCTCGAATTCCGATTGGCTGATAGGATTCTATCAGCCAATCGGAATTAAGGTAGGAATTTTCTGATTGGCTGATGGAATCAGCCAATCAGAATATAGTTCAATCCGATTGGCTGATCCAATCAGCCAATCAGATTGAGCTCGCATTCTATTGGCTGATCGGAACAGCCAATAGAATGCGAGCTCAATCTGATTGGCTGATTGGATCAGCCAATCGGATTGAACTATATTCTGATTGGCTGATTCCATCAGCCAATCAGAAAATTCCTACCTTAATTCCGATTGGCTGATAGAATCCTATCAGCCAATCGGAATTCGAGGGACGCCATCTTGGATGACGTCCCTTAAAGGAACCGTCATTCGTCGTCTAGTCGTCGGAAGAAGAGGATGGATCCGCGCTGGAGGTCTTCAAGATGGAGCCGGTCGTCATCGGATGGAAGAAGATAGAAGATGCCGCTTGGAGAAGATGTTTGCCGGTCCGGATGTCCTCTTCTTGCCGGATAGGAGGAAGACTTTGGACCCTCTTCTGGACTTCTTCAGTGGATGTCTAGCCCCCGCTTGGGTTGGATGAAGATCTTGGAGCCAGGACGGATCGGTGAACCTGGCATGGTGAAGACAAGGTAGGAAGATCATCAGGGGGGTAGTGTTAGGTTTATTTAAGGGGGGTTTGGGTTAGATTAGGGGTATGTGGGTGGTGGGTTGTAATGTTGGGGGGGGGGTATTGTATGTTTTTTTTTACAGGCAAAAGAGCTGAAATTCTTGGGGCATGCCCCGCAAAGGGCCCTGTTCAGGGCTGGTAAGGTAAAAGAGCTTGTAATATTTGTATTTTAGAATAGGGTAGGGAATTTTTTATTTTGGGGGGCTTTGTTATTTTATTAGGGGGCTTAGAGTAGGTGTAATTAGTTTAAAATTGTTGTAATATTTTTCTTATGTTTGTAAATATTTTATTATTTTCTGTAACTTAGTTCTTTTTTATTTTTTGTACTTTAGATAGTTTATTTAATTGTATTTATTTGTAGCAATTGTGTTTAATTAATTTATTGATAGTGTAGTGTTAGGTTAATTGTAGGTAATTGTAGGTAGTTTATTTAATTATTTTATTGATAGGGTAGTGTTAGGTTTAATTATATCTTAGGTTAGGATTTATTTTACAGGTAAATTTGTTATTATTTTAACTAGGTAACTATTAAATAGTTCTTAACTATTTAATAGCTATTGTACCTGGTTAAAATAATTACAAAGTTGCCTGTAAAATAAATATTAATCCTAAAATAGCTATAATATAATTATAATTTATATTGTAGCTATATTAGGATTTATTTTACAGGTAAGTATTTAGCTTTAAATAGGAATCATTTATTTAATAAGAGTTAATTTATTTCGTTAGATAAAAATTATATTTAACTTAGGGGGGTGTTAGTGTTAGGGTTAGACTTAGCTTTAGGGGTTAATACATTTATTAGAATAGCGGTGAGCTCCGGTCGGCAGATTAGGGGTTAATAATTGAAGGTAGGTGTCGGCGATGTTAGGGAGGGCAGATTAGGGGTTAATACTATTTATGATAGGGTTAGTGAGGCGGATTAGGGGTTAATAACTTTATTATAGTAGCGCTCAGGTCCGCTCGGCAGATTAGGGGTTAATAAGTGTAGGCAGGTGTCGGCGACGTTGTGGGGGGCAGATTAGGGGTTAATAAATATAACATAGGGATCGGCGATGTTAGGGCAGCAGATTAGGGGTACATAGGGATAACGTAGGTGGCGGCGGTTTACGGAGCGGCAGATTAGGGGTTAAAAGTGTAATGCAGGGGTCAGCGATAGCGGGGGCGGCAGATTAGGGGTTAATAAGTGTAAGGTTAGGGGTGTTTAGACTCGGGGTACATGTTAGAGTGTTAGGTGCAGACGTAGGAAGTGTTTCCCCATAGGAAACAATGGGGCTGCGTTAAGAGCTGAACGCTGCTTTTTTGCAGGTGTAAGGTTTTTTTTCAGCTCAAACTGCCCCATTGTTTCCTATGGGAGAATCGTGCACGAGCACGTTTTTGATGCCGGCCGCGTCCGTAAGCAACTCTGGTATCGAGAGTTGCATTTGCGGTAAATATGCTCTACGCTCCTTTTTTGGAGCCTAACGCAGCATTTGTTTTAACTCTCGATACCAGAGTTAAATTTATGGTGCGGCCAGAAAAAAACCCGCGGAGCGTTAACAGCCCTTTTACCGCCGAACTCCAAATCTAGGCCTAAGTTTATATTATACACCCTGGTTTTTATACACACTTATATTTACTTTTTGTGTCATGGCACAAAATATATATTGCCTAATTTTCCTTATATTGCTATTCTATATTTTTTTATTATAATTATTACGCCCAATGGTGGCTCTGCTGTCAGTGACCAGGACAGCAGAATTTATTCTACCCATATATTTCTTGACAGAATGGGGTTCAAATTTATATTGACATCCTTCAATTTATTTACCTCTTATTTGCTCCGATGGTATGTATAATGTGCCGTTTTAAGCCTTCACTCACAAGTGGTATTTGCATGTAGGGGGACAACTTAGCGGTTTCTATCTAGATATCTCTTCAACAGGGAATGACGGGCAAATGGGGAGCATTTGAAATTGTGTTCTCTATTTGAATCAGGGGAGAGGGATTTTGGGTTTCATGTCCTTTTAATTTCCAGATCATGTGGGTAAAAGTGTGCGCTCCACAGAGGATTTGAATGACAATTTCCGTATCTGTAATAATTAGTTTATACTTGCTAAAATGTCTGACGCCTAATCTCAGATGTTCTGGGTATATCTCATTGTTATGTTAAAGTTTTATTTCCATGCTGTTCTGGTAATACTTTACATGTAACTAAGGGAATGTTCTTCATTTTTTTAACCTTTTCCCCATATTTCCCATATTTACAATGACCATGAGTGACCCCCAAGAAGACATACAAAAGGTATATATGTCTTACTAATAGTCTATATTCTGCCATTATATAGATATGTTTCATATGGCCAGTTATGTTAATGTACTTACAGTGAAAACTTGGCCTATCATTTACTTACAGGGTTTAAGAATCGAAAGTTTTTTTTATGGTACCTGTGTGTCATTGTATGTAATTATTTAAGTAAGAGTTTTATAGACACTCACATCAGTTTTATAATGCCTTATTTCCTAAGGTTCATAAATATCTTATTTCAATAATTTTTTTATGCTAACAAGGGCCCAAAAGTGTATCCCTCATAATTAGTGTGACCATATTGCCGCTTTAAAAAGGGACACATATGAAAAAATATAATTTATGCTTACCTGATAAATTCATTTCTCCTGTAGTGTAGTCAGTCCACGGGTCATCCATTACTTATGGGATTATATCTCCTCCCTAACAGGAAGTGCAAGAGGATCACCCAAGCAGAGCTGCTATATAGCTCCTCCCCTCTACGTCATACCCAGTCATTCAACCGAAACCAAACGAGAAAGGAGAAAACTATAGGGTGCAGTGGTGACTGGAGTTTAATTTAAAATTTAGACCTGCCGTAAAAAAACAGGGCGGGCCGTGGACTGACTACACTACAGGAGAAATGAATTTATCAGGTAAGCATAAATTATATTTTCTCCTGTTAAGTGTAGTCAGTCCACGGGTCATCCATTACTTATGGGATACCAATACCAAAGCTAAAAGTACACGGATGACGGGAGGGACAGGCAGGATCTTTACACGGAAGGAACCACTGCCTGTAGAACCTTTCTCCCAAAAACAGCCTCCGAAGAAGCAAAAGTGTCAAATTTGTAAAATTTTGAAAAAGTGTGAAGTGAAGACCAAGTTGCAGCCTTGCAAATCTGTTCAACAGAGGCCTCATTCTTAAAGGCCCAAGTGGAAGCCACAGCTCTAGTAGAATGAGCCTTAATCCTTTCAGGAGGCTGCTGTCCAGCAGTCTCATAGGCTAAACGTATTATGCTACAAAGCCAAAAAGAGAGAGAGGTAGCCGAAGCTTTTTGACCTCTCCTCTGTCCAGAATAAACGACAAACAGGGAAGAAGTTTGACGAAAATCTTTAGTTGCCTGCAAATAAAATTTCAGAGCACGGACGACGTCCAGATTGTGCAGAAGTCGTTCCTTCTTTGAAGAAGGGTTAGGGCACAATGATGGAACAACAATCTCTTGATTGATATTCTTGTTAGTGACTACCTTAGGTAAGAACCCAGGTTTAGTACGCAGAACTACCTTGTCTGAATGAAAAATCAGATAAGGAGAATCACAATGTAAGGCCGATAACTCAGAGACTCTTCGAGCCGAGGAAATAGCCATTAAAAACAGAACTTTCCAAGATAACAGCTTGATATCAATGGAATGAAGGGGTTCAAACGGAACACCTTGCAGAACGTTAAGAACTAAGTTTAAGCTCCACGGCGGAGCAACAGTCTTAAACACAGGCTTAATCCTAGCCAAAGCCTGACAAAAAGCCTGAACGTCTGGAACTTCTGCCAGACGTTTGTGTAAAAGGATAGACAGAGCTGAAATCTGTCCCTTTAACGAACTAGCAGATAAACCCTTTTCTAAACCTTCTTGTAGAAAAGACAATATCCTGGGAATCCTAACCTTACTCCATGAGTAACTCTTGGATTCGCACCAATATAAGTATTTACGCCATATTTTATGGTAAATTTTCCTGGTAACAGGTTTCCTAGCCTGTATTAAGGTATCAATCACTGACTCCGAGAATCCCCGCTTTGATAGAATCAAGCGTTCAATCTCCATGCAGTCAGCCTCAGAGAAATTAGATTTGGATGTTTGAAAGGACCCTGAATCAGAAGGTCCTGTCTCAGAGGCAGAGACCATGGTGGACAGGACGACATGTCCACTAGATCTGCATACCAGGTCCTGCGTGGCCACGCAGGCGCTATTAGAATCATCGATGCTCTCTCCTGTTTGATCCTGGCAATCAATCGAGGAAGCATCGGGAAGGGTGGAAACACATAAGCCATGTTGAAGACCCAAGGTGCTGTCAGAGCATCTATCAGTACCGCTCCCGGGTCCCTGGACCTGGATCCGTAACAAGGAAGCTTGGCGTTCTGGCGAGACGCCATGAGATCCAGATCTGGTTTGCCCCAATGATGAAGCAGTTGGGCAAACACCTCCGGATGAAGTTCCCACTCCCCCGGATGAAAGGTCTGGCGACTTAGAAAATCCGCCTCCCAGTTCTCCACGCCTGGGATGTGGATCGCTGACAGGTGGCAAGAGTGAGACTCTGCCCAGCGAATTATCTTTGAAACTTCCATCATCGCTAGGGAACTCCTTGTTCCTCCTTGATGGTTGATGTAAGCCACAGTCGTGATGTTGTCCGACTGAAACCTGATGAACCTCAGAGTTGCTAACTGAGGCCAAGCCAGAAGAGCATTGAAAATTGCTCTTAATTCCAGAATGTTTATTGGAAGGAGTCTCTCCTCCTGAGTCCATGATCCCTGAGCCTTCAGGGAATTCCAGACTGCGCCCCAACCTAGAAGGCTGGCGTCTGTTGTTACAATCGTCCAATCTGGCCTGCGGAAGGGCATCCCCTTGGACAGATGTGGCCGAGAAAGCCACCATAGAAGAGAATCTCTGGTCTCTTGATCCAGATTTAGCAGAGGGGACAAATCTGAGTAATCCCCGTTCCACTGACTTAGCATGCACAATTGCAGCGGACTGAGATGCAGGCGCGCAAAAGGTACTATGTCCATTGCCGCTACCATTAAGCCGATTACCTCCATGCACTGAGCCACTGACGGGTGTTGAATGGAATGAAGGACACGGCAAGCATTTAGAAGTTTTGATAACCTGTCCTCCGTCAGGTAAATTTTCATTTCTACAGAATCTATAAGAGTCCCTAAGAAGGGAACTCTTGTGAGTTGCAATAGAGAACTCTTTTCTACGTTCACCTTCCACCAATGCGACCTTAGAAATGCCAGAACTAACTCCGTATGAGACTTGGCAGTTTGGAAACTTGACGCTTGTATCAGAATGTCGTCTAGGTACGGAGCTACCACTATGCCTCGCGGTCTTAGTACCGCCAGAAGAGAGCCCAGAACCTTTGTAAAGGTTCTTGGAGCCGTAGCTAACCCGAAGGGAAGAGCTACAAACTGGTAATGCCTGTTTAGGAAGGCAAATCTTAGATACCGGTAATGATCCTTGTGAATCGGTATGTGAAGGTAGGCATCCTTTAAATCCACTGTGGTCATGTACTGACCCTCTTGGATCATGGGTAAGATGGTTC
This sequence comes from Bombina bombina, assembly GCF_027579735.1. Classification (NCBI taxonomy): domain Eukaryota; kingdom Metazoa; phylum Chordata; class Amphibia; order Anura; family Bombinatoridae; genus Bombina; species Bombina bombina. The sequence continues at coordinate 72,898,859 of NC_069501.1, read as the reverse complement.
GAATAGTTTCCATTTTGAACGATGGAACTCTTAGGAATTTGTTTAGGATCTTTAAGTCCAAGATTGGTCTGAAGGTTCCCTCTCTTTTGGGAACCAAAAACAGATTTGAATAGAATCCTTGTCCGTGTTCCGACCGCGGAACTGGGTGGATCACTCCCATTAGTAAGAGGTCTTGTACACAGCGTAGAAACGCCTCTTTCTTTATCTGGTTTGCTGATAACCTTGAAAGATGAAATCTCCCTTGTGGAGGAGAAGCTTTGAAGTCCAGAAGATATCCCTGAGATATGATCTCCAACGCCCAGGGATCCTGGACATCTCTTGCCCAAGCCTGGGCGAAGAGAGAAAGTCTGCCCCCCACTAGATCCGTTTCCGGATCGGGGCCCTCACTTCATGCTGTCTTAGGGGCAGCAGCAGGTTTTCTGGCCTGCTTGCCTTTGTTCCAGGACTGGTTAGGTTTCCAGCCCTGTCTGTAGCGAGCAACAGTTCCTTCCTGTCTTGGAGCGGAGGAAGTTGATGCTGCTCCTGCCTTGAAGTTACGAAAGGCACGAAAATTAGACTGTTTAGCCCTTGGTTTGGCCCTGTCTTGAGGCAGGGCATGGCCCTTACCTCCAGTAATGTCAGCGATAATTTCTTTCAAACCGGGCCCGAATAATGTCTGCCCTTTGAAAGGAATATTAAGCAATTTAGATTTAGAAGTCACATCAGCTGACCAGGATTTAAGCCACAGCGCTCTACGCGCTTGAATGGCGAATCCGGAGTTCTTAGCCGTAAGTTTGGTTAAGTGTACTACGGCATCAGAAATAAATGAATTAGCTATCTTAAGGGCTTTAAGCTTGTTCATAATCTCATCCAATGGAGCTGTGCTAAGGGTCTCTTCCAGAGACTCAAACCAGAATGCCGCCGCAGCAGTGACAGGCGCAATGCATGCAAGGGGTTGTAATATAAAACCTTGTTGAACAAACATTTTCTTAAGGTAACCCTCTAACTTTTTATCCATTGGATCTGAAAAAGCACAGCTATCCTCCACCGGAATAGTGGTGCGCTTAGCCAGAGTAGAAACTGCTCCCTCCACCTTAGGGACCGTCTGCCATAAGTCCCGTGTGGTGGCGTCTATTGGAAACATTTTTCTAAATATAGGAGGGGGTGAAAAAGGCACACCGGGTCTATCCCACTCCTTGTTAACAATTTCTGTAAGCCTTTTAGGTATAGGAAATACGTCAGTACACGCCGGTACCGCAAAATATTTATCCAGCCTACATACTTTCTCTGGAATTGCAACCGTGTTACAATCATTCAGAGCCGCTAAAACCTCCCCTAGTAATACACGGAGGTTCTCAAGCTTAAATTTAAAATTTGAAATGTCTGAATCCAGTTTACTTGGATCAGATCCGTCACCCACAGAATGAAGCTCTCCGTCCTCATGTTCTGCAAATTGTGACGCAGTATCAGACATGGCTCTATTATTATCAGCGCACTCTGTTCTTATTCCAGAGTGATCTCGTTTACCTCTAAATTCTGGCAATTTAGATAGTACTTCAGTCATAACATTAGCCATGTCTTGCAAAGTGATTTGTATGGGCTGCCCTGATGTACTTGGCGCCACAATATCACGCACCTCCTGAGCGGGAGGCGAAGGTACTGACACGTGAGGAGAGTTAGTCGGCATAACTTCCCCCTCGTTGTCTGGTGATATATTTTTCACATATAAAGTTTGACTTTTATTCAAAGTAACATCTATACATTGAGTGCACAAATTTCTATTGGGCTCCACATTGGCCTTTAAACATATTGAACAAACAGCTTCATCTGTGTCAGACATGTTTAAACAGACTAGCAATAACACTAGCAAGCTTGGAAAAAAACTTTTAAATAAATTTACAAGCTATACAAAAAACGCTACTGCGCCTTTAAGAAACATAAAAATGTGACACAGTTGAATTAACGATGAACCAAATATGTTAAAACAAACAAATTTTAACAGAAAATGTATAAAGTTAGCAGAGGATTGCACCCACAAGAAAAAGGATGATTAACCCCTTAATACCCAAAACGGATAACAGTTGAAATAATAAACGTTTTTTATCACAGTCAAACACACTGTCACAGATCTGCTGTGACTGATTACCTCCCTCATGGGCTCTGTAGAGACGTCCTGGATCATGGAGGAAGAAATAGGAAGACTGTGACTAAATTTTTACTGCGCAATAAAGCGCTAAAATAGGCCCCTCCCACTCATATTACAACAGTGGGGAAGCTCAGTAAACTGTTTTAATTCAGAAACAAACGACAGCCATGTGATAAAAATCATGCCCATAAAGTTTTATCACCAAGTACCTCAGAAAAAACGATTAACATGCCAGTAAACGTTTTAAAAATGAAAATTATGAAGTGTTATTAATAAGCCTGCTGCTAGTCGCTTTCACTGCAGTGCAGGCTCAAATATTACTTTAATATAGACAGTATTTTCTTAGTGAAATTCCATTCCCCAGAAATACCTCAGAGTATACATACATACATATCAGCCTGATACCAGTCGCTACTACTGCATTTAAGGTTTCACTTACATTACATCGGTATTAGCAGTATTTTCTCAGTCAATTCCATTCCTTAGAAAATAATTTACTGCACATACCTCCTTGCAGGTGGGCCCTGCATGCTATCCCCTGTTCTGAAGTTACCTCACTCCTCAGAATGGCCGAGAACAGCAAGTGGATCTTAGTTACGACCGCTAAGATCATAGACAAAAACTCAGGTAGATTCTTCTTCTAATGCTGCCTGAGAAGAAACAACACACTCCGGTGCCGTTTAAAATAACAAACTTTTGATTGAAGAAATAAAAACTAAGTTTAACACACCACAGTCCTCTCACACGTCCTATGTATTAGTTAGGTGCAAGAGAATGACTGGGTATGACGTAGAGGGGAGGAGCTATATAGCAGCTCTGCTTGGGTGATCCTCTTGCACTTCCTGTTAGGGAGGAGATATAATCCCATAAGTAATGGATGACCCGTGGACTGACTACACTTAACAGGAGAAATATGTGTCAGAGCTGTTTTCAGGGCTGTTTAAAGATATGCGTTGTATAAGAACCCTGACATATGTACTTTTCATATGTGTCCCTTTTTAAAGCGGCAATATGGTCACCCTACTTATAATCCCGTTATGTTCTAGCTATATATTTGGAGGTCCAAGAGTGGCCTCAGTTTTCCAATTGGAGATGCCTTTTCCTCACAGTACAATATTAATGGGGAAGTAAGCTATTTTACAAAATCCACAAAAAAATTGAATTTGATATTTCTTATTTTCTTTGCAATTACAATGCACTGTATTAGCAGTCTTGCAGTCCAACTAGACTTATGTAACGTTAGTGACTTTGATATTTCTACACTTTTGGACTATTTTCTATTCTCAACATTTTAGTACATGCACATGTTAATGTACTGTCACATTGTGTGACATTATTTGCTATGCCTGTAAAGCTTTCTTTTGTTACCTCAATAAAAAATATTTATACAAAAAAAACTGTTAAAAATCTGTTTGATTATTCTTTCATGTCTATCCATGTCATCCCATGGTTTAATTCAGAAGATGTTTTTTATAGCAAGTATTGTATATAGTGGCAGTACCCCCACCTCCCCCACCACACACACACCACACACTCATACACACACACACACACACACACACAATCATACACATACAAACAACACACACACAATCATACACATACAAACAACACACCACACAATCATACACATACAAACAACACACACACAATCATACACATACAAACAACACACCACACAATCATACACATACAAACAACACACACACAATCATACACACACACACACACAATCATACACATACACACACCACGCACACACAATCATACACATACTAACAACACACACACAATCATACACACACACAATCATATACATACACACACCACACAATCATACACATACAAACAACACACACACAATCATACACATACACACACCACGCACACACAATCATACACATACAAACAACACACACACAATCATACACACACACAATCATATACATACACACACCACGCACACACAATCATACACATACACACACACACACACCACACACAATCATACACATACACACACCCCACACAAACACAAATTACACCCGGGTTATTCAGTTATTGTGTGCAGAGCCTATAGGGAGTAAAGTATGGTGATTAGATTTTATATGAAAATATATATTAAAAGAAAAAACTTAACTCTGTTATATAGCTTTGCATCTGGGCTAAAAGACTGTAATTTTATGGCAGTTGGCAATACATGCAATGAATATTAATGAGAACATAAATTCAGCTTATGGAATGAGTAGGATAAAAAATATTTAATGCACAAAGCAGGAATTCAATGCTAGATCTATTAATCAGGTGCACAATTTAATAAAATGTGTGCACGAAATATCTTAATTGTGAGCACGTTTTGGTAAATCATTTTGTTAATTGTGCACAAGTTTTGCTACATTGTGTGCACGTTTGTTTACAAATTGACCACTGTGGGGCTCCGTAAGTAGGCCTTTCGCACTTAAACAAGATACATTTGTAACATGAAAATGATGCTATAAATCAGTGATGGACAACTTCCTAACACATGGGGCCTTAAAGTGAAGCTCAATTTTCATCAATGAGTGCCCGGTTTTTTAAAATACTTTTAAAAACAGGGGCACTTTCATTGATGAAAATTAACATTGCACTGGATTTGTAGAAATACTTACCTTTTACTCCTGCAAAGCCAGATAGACGATCCCCCGCCTTCTTCTTCCTGCTGTAGAGCACAGCAATGACGAAACTGTCTTCCTCCAATCACAGCCGGGCATCACGAGCTAGATGCTCTAGGGTGCAAGCCATGATTGGAGGAAGCCGGTTTTGTCATTTCTGACGTCAGTACAGAGGAACTGAGGCTGAGATCGGTGATCCGGTTTTGAAGGAGTAAAAGGTAAGTATTTCTTCAAATCCAGTGCAATGTTAATTTTCATCAATGAAAGTGCCCCTGTTTTTAAAAAATATTTTTAAAAACCGGGCACTCATTGATGAAAATTGACCTTCAATTTAAGGGCTGCACATACATTTATAGCTATAGATTGCCACAGGGCCAGCTTTATGTAAGGTTTCCTTCTGCCTGCTGAGCTCCCCTCCAAAAAGGTCTTATGAGTTGTGCCCACCCAAACTACACATTCTTAGATCTGCTTTTAACCTGGGGCTGCAAAAACTAGTGTAGAGGGCTCCATGTACCCCTGTGCCCCCTGCTATAAAACAGAGATACTCTTCATATGAGATGTATTGGAATTGGAAAATGTGTGGAGCAAGTTTTAAACACACTATCATATTACCATATAATAGTAACAATAATCCTGTGTTTTAGCTCAAATCTAAAAACAAATACATTGATGCCTTGCCAATATTCCAACAGTACACATTTACCGCTTCAAGAGAAATGGTAATAATGAACAGCTTGTAAAAATATCAGGTACCAGGTTGGCGGCTACAGCATCTGGCAAACATACCTATCAGCTGCTTCCTCTCTGAGAGCCTGATGATCTCAACTTTGTTAGCATTGCGAGAAATATCACGCCAACCCTGACATAGCCAGACCTCACAGAATGATCTAAATATAGGGACTAAACCATGAAATCCTTGTAAGGTGTTAGCGTACCTCCATAACAAGTAATAAACCTCATAAATCAAAATCTATATAAATATAAAAGTGCAGTGGAAACGGCACATACCATCAATTTCATTTACCTGGTGCTCTGCTAGAAACAAAGTATACAGTATCTAGGTAATCCCCACGCCTGGCTTCAACGATATTGGGTTACCAAAAAGCAGGCAAACACACAGGAATATTCAAAAAAGCCTTTTAAGAAATAAGTAAAAAGACAAGGGCCTTAACCCATGACGTGAAGACGGCCTCCATTTGAGAAAGGCTCCTGCGAGAGCCAAAACATCATAGGTTAAGGCCCTTGTCTTTCTACTTATTTCATAAAGGCATTTTTGGAATATTCCTGTGTTTTTGCCTGCTTTTTGGTAACCCGATATCATTGAAGCCAGGCATGGGGATTACCTAGATACTAATATACATATATATATATATATATATATATATATATATATATATATATATATATACACACCCACACACCTCTGAGCCCTTCCCAGTCCAACACCTTGTCATATACCATAACCCTTAAATCAATTTTAAAACAACTTTAGCAATAATAATAATAATATAAATATATATATACATACTGTATATTACATTTAATATGTGCATATTTGTGTGAAATACTTTATTTTAATTTATTATACGTGTTTTTTATTATATTTTTATTCTAGCCCTAACACTTTATTTCAGGCCTCCAGATGCACTATATTTTTCAATACGATTATGTGTTGTGCTTGACTGCTACACATAATCACCACTTGTAATATAAGCAATGTTAGGGCAATCCGCACTATCCATGGAATTTATAGGACGTGCTAACATTCTCTGGTTAATATCTTTCACCATTGACTTGTAATATCAGATTGTGTGCTAGTCTTGGCGCCCAGTAATCTAAGTCAATATCTAAACAAAAATTTCAAAAATAAAATAACAGACAGCTAGATTACGAGTTTTGCGTTATGAGTCAAATAGCATCGTTAGGGCCTATAACGCTTCATTTTCCCTAACGCTGCTATTACAAGTCTTGTCGGTATAGGTGTACCGCACACCTTTTAGTCAGTCACGCAACGTCAGTACCGCATTTTTAAAAAAGTCCTTTTTCAATGGGACTCCCATAGCGCCGGTATTACAAGTTTGCCTGGGAGGCCAAAAAGTGAGCGGTACACTCTATAACCACAAGATCCGTACCGCCATCTAAAGTCAGCAGTTATGAGTTTTATGCTACAAAGCTGTAACATAGTGTCAGGTATTCCACCTTAAACTGACTTGTGTGAATAACTTCCAATACCCCCTTCATTCATTAGACCAACCTACCTACTCTATATCACCTGTCTTCTAACCTTAGACAAGTGCTTAGTTATTGAGCGTTATAGGAGTAACATAGTTGCTCTCTCTGCTTTATTCTAAGATATTTTGGATTACAAATTATTGTTCTAATCTCCTTTATCTACTGAGATATTTCAAGCATCCTAAACAATAGGAAACTTTCCAATCATTAAATCATGCAGCACAGGATCTTTACAAACTGGAAGACTGATTCCCACTTCATGCTGACTCCCACAAGCTGCAGCAATCATCTCCTCTCAAAGGAAACAGTTGTGCTACAATACCAAAAACTCTGCACTTTTGTTTGTCACAGTCACTGTAACTAAGTCTGCCGCTGACTAATTACATTAAAGGCTCTAAGGAATAACAACCTGAATTTTAGTTCCCGTTTCCATACAGCCGCTCTGTCTCTTACCTGATTGCATTGCTTCACTGTTGCCTGTCAGCTGCAGATCAGAAACTCTCCTCTCACTGAAAATAACTACAAGCAAAATGACCTGAGGTTGTGGTAAGCATGAACATGTTCTAATTTGTATATATGTATATATGTGAAGTTTCTCATCACTGCAATTCGTTACTCACCTGGTATATGATAACAAGAGACACTGGGGCCTAGTTATCAAGCCGTCAACCTCAAATACGCTGGAATTTCGCAGCGTATTTGTGGCGAGGCTGATTCGCCTTAGTTATCAAAGGCTAAGCACCGGTAAAAGTAGAGTTTTGTGACGTAAGCTTCGATCCGCCAGACTCAGTCCGACACAGATCGATTCTTACGTCACTCCAGATGTTCCGAACACAAGTGCGGCACAATCTGACTACTTTTGCTAGTTATCAAAAAACTAGCAGGTACGCTCGGCACTTTTCCGGCCCAGCGTACCTGGTTTTCAATCCGCCGCCCTGGAGGCGGCGGATCCCGTAGGAATCAATGGGAGTCTGACCATAGCGAAAGTACAAGTTCGCTGCTGCCAGACATCCCATTGATTCCTATGGGAGCTGTCTTCACCTAGAACCCTAACATGTACCCCGAGTCTAAACACCCCTAATCTGCCCCCCTACACTGCCGCAACTAAATAAAGTTATTACCCCCTAAACCGCCGCTCCCGGAGCCCACCGCAAGCTACTCTATACATATTAACCCCTAAACCGCCGCTCCCTGACCCCGCCGCAACTATAATAAATGTATTAACCCCTAAACCGCCGCTCCCGTACACCGCCGCAACCTACATTATACCTAGTAACCCCTATCCTGCCCCCCCTATACCGCTGCCCTCTATAATAAAGTTATTAACCCCTATCCTGCTGATCCCGCACCTCGCCGCAACTAAATAAATAGTTTAACCCCTAAACCGCCGCTCCCGGACCCTGCCGCAACCTATATTAAATTTATTAACCTCTAATCTGCCCCCCCCTACACCGTCGCCACCTATAATACATTAATTAACCCCTATTCTGCCCCCCACTACAACGCCGCCACTGTAATAAATTTATTAACCCCTAAACCTAAGTCTAACACTAACCCTAACACCCCCCTAACTTAAATATTAATTAAATAAATCTAAATAATATTTCTATTATTAACTAAATTAATCCTATTTAAAAATAAATACTTACCTTTAAAATAAACCCTAATATAGCTACAATATAAATAATAATTTTATTGTAGCTATCTTAGGATTTATTTTTATTTTATAGGTAACTTTCAATTTATTTTAACTAGGTACAATAGCTATTAAATAGTTATTAACTATTTAATAGCTACCTAGTTAAAATAAAGAGACATTTACCTGTAAAATAAAAACTAACCTAAGTTACAATTACACCTAACACTACACTATACTTTAATAAATTATTCCTATTTAAAACTAAATACTTACCTGTAAAATAAACCCTAAGATAGCTACAATGTAATTAATAATTACATTGTAGCTATTTTAGGATTTATTTTTATTTTACAGGTAACTTTGTATTAATTTTAGCTAGTTAGAATAGTTATTAAATAGTTATTAACTATTTAATAACTACCTAGCTAAAAGAAATACAAAATTACCTGTAAAATAAATCCTAACCTAAGTTACAATTAAACCTAACACTACACTATCATTAAATTAATTAAATACAAATAACTATAAATAACTACAATTAAATACAATTACATTAACTAAAGTACAAAAAATAAAAAAAGCTAAGTTACAAAAAATAAAAAAATAGGTTACAAACAATATTACAACAATTTTAAGCTAATTACACCTAATCTAAGCCCCCTAATAAAATAACAAAGCCCCCCAAAATAAAAAAATTCCCTACCCTATTCTACATTAAAAAAGTTCAAAGCTCTTTTACCTTACCAGCCCTTAAAAGGGCCTTTTGTGGGGCATGCCCCAAAGAAAACTGCTCTTTTTCCTGTAAAAGAAAAATACAACCCCCCAACATTAAAACCCACCACCCACATACCCCTAATCTAACCCAAACCCCCCTTAAAATAACCTAACACTAATCCCCTGAAGATCATCCTACCTTTAGTCGTCTTCACTCAGCTGAGCCACCGATGGAACTGAAGAGGAGATCCGGAGCGGCAGAAGTGATCCTCCAAGGGGCGCTGAAGAAATCTTCCATCCGATGAAGTGATCCTCCAGGCGGCGTTGAAGAAGTCTTCCATCCGGGCAATGTCATCTTCCAAGCGGCGCTGAAGAAGTCTTCTATCCGGGCGATGTCATCTTCCAAGTGGGGTCTTTAATCTTTAATCTTCATCCCGCCGACACGGAACATCATTCTTTCCCGACGGACTACCAACGAATGAAGACTCCTTTAAGGGACGTCATCCAAGATGGCGTCCCTTCAATTCCGATTGGCTGATAGGATTCTATCAGCCAATCGGAATTAAGGTAGGAAAAATCTGATTGAATCAGCCAATCAGATTGAGCTCGCATTGTATTGGCTGATCGGATCAGCCAATAGAATGTGAGCTCAATCTGATTGGCTGAGGATCAGCCAATCGGATTGAACTTCAATCTGATTGGCTGATTCAATCAGCCAATCAGATTTTTCCTAACTTAATTCCGATTGGCTAATAGAATCCTATCAGCCAATCGGAATCGAAGGGACGCCATCTTGGATGACGTCCCTTAAAGGAGCCTTCATTCGTCGGTAGTCCGTCGGGAAAGAAGAATGTTCCGCGTTGGCGGGATGAAGATTGAAGACCCCGCTTGGAATGCCCCACAAAAGGCCCTTTTAAGGGCTGGTAAGGTAAAAGAGCTTTGAACTTTTTTAAGGCAAAACCGTTGAGGGGATTTGTGGTCTTGACTCCCATATAAACACTATATCATAATAAAAGTCCAGTTTATGTATTGACAAATAAAATTATTTTTCTAGTGAAATGTTGAGAGTTATTTGAGATACCAATTCTTTATGGCAGGAATGTTTTCCTGCTTCCAGGGTCTAGGAATAAGGCGTTTAGAGTTATTAATGAGTATGTGGAATAATTTGGCATGGATTTTTGATTGAGGCTTGGGGAAAACATAAGAAAAGAATTGGGTCTAATGGCCAATTACAAATGAAAAAGTAATTTATGTGTGCTCTAATAGTCTCCCAGTAGGATTAAGTTTTAGGACAGTCCCACCATATGTGATAAGCCTATGGAGATTTTTGTTGATAAATGATTAGATAAGTTTTCATAAAGGATTGTGATTGACCTCCCTGTGTTTTAAATAAAGATCTTTTTATTATTCAAGTGACAAACTCCAGCATTCTAGCAAGTCAGTCTACTGTCCATGCATTGTTAGTTTACAGAAGAGACATTTAGACTTTGCATTTCTGCCTTTCTTGTATTTTTACAAATAAAGCCATTTTCTATTAATTACTCAAATTTGGACTTTACATTTCTGCCTTTGTTGAATTTTTAGCTTTACTTAAAGGGACACTGAACACAAATTGTTTCTTTATTGATTCAGATAGAGCATGACATTTTAAGCATTTTTCTAATTTACTCCTATTATCAAATTTTCTTTATTCTCTTGGTATCTTTATTTGAAATGCAAAAATGTAAGTTTAGATGCCGGACCATTTTTGGTGAACAACCTGGGTTGTCCTTGCTGATTGGTGGATACATTCATCCACCAATAAAAAAGTGCTTTCCAGAGTCTGAACCAAAAAAAAAAAAAGCTTAGATGTCTTCTTTTTCAAATAAAGATAGCAAAGGAACGAGGAAAAATTGATAATAGGAGTAAATTAGAAAGTTGCTTAAAATTGCATGCTCTATTTGAATCACGAAAGAACAAATTTGGGTTCAGTGTCCCTTTAAAAGTATTAGTAATACCTCAAATTTCTCCTGGCCGTAACCCTGAATCTTTTATTTAGACCTATTCATTCAATATCCTTGAAATTTAGATTGAGGTGTTCTATACTTGCATATGCATGTCATGACTATTTTTGTTACTACTGAGAAAAACTTTTACAAAATTAAAACTTTTTACTTTACCAACTTATTTACCTTCAATTCCTATCAAACATGACAAAACAATGATTAAACTTGATATATAAACCAGTGCCGTGTCAAGGAATTCATTATGCAGGAGTCAAACACCCCGTAGGGTTCCAATGCAGGGGCATGGAAGCCAGGGACTAAGTCAGGGAGGCACATATTGAGAAATGATCAAGGGTTTTCTGTTGGTGGAGCTACATGGTCTGGGGTGTGGCTAGGCAGTTAAGAATGTGGCTAACCAGCATGGAAGATTTTATCCTCGTCCTCAGCCCAACGGTGTAAATAAGCAATTCTTCTTCACCTCTGAATAACCTCCACTTTCCATAATGTTCATAAAACTTTTAACATTTGTTTAAAAGGATGTTTTAAATGTTGAGCTGAATCATTCAGTCATCACTAGCCACAGCAGTTCAATAGTTGTCTATACAAATAAAAAGAGACTTTTAAACTATGATGTTAAAAACCTGAAATTAAAATCCTTATCTTCAAAACTTTCGCCTAGATTTAGAGTTCTGTGTTAGCCATCAAAAGCAGCGTTAAGGGGTCCTAACGCTGCTTTTGGCCGCCTGCTGGTATTTAGAGTCAGGCAGGAAAGGGTCTAACGCTCACTTTCAAGCCGCGACTTTTCCATACTGCAGATCCCCTTACGCCAATTGCGTATCCTATATTTTCAATGGGATCTGCCTAACGCTGGTATTTACAGTCTTGGCTGAAGTGAGTGGTAGACCCTCTACCGACAAGACTCCTACCACCAAAAAAAGTCAGTAGCTAAGAGCTTTCTGGGCTAACGCCGGTTTATAAAGCTCTTAACTACTGTGCTCTAAAGTACACTAACACCCATAAACTACCTATGTACCCCTAAACCGAGGTCCCCCCACATCGCCGCCACTATAATAAATATTTTTAACCCCTAATCTTCTGACCGTACACCGCCGCCACCTACATTATCCCTATGAACCCCTAATATGCTGCCCCTAACATCGCCGACACCAACATAATATTTATTAACCCCTAATCTGCCCCCCCAACGTCGCCGCTACCTAACTACACTTATTAACCCCTAATCTGCCGACCGCACACTGCCGCCACCTACATTATCCCTATGAACCCCTAATCTGCTGCCCCTAACATCGCCAACACCTACATAATATTTATTAACCCCTAATCTGCCCCCCCTCAACGTCGCCGCTACCTAACTACACTTATTAACCCCTAATCTGACGACCGGACCTCGCCACCACTATCATAAATGTATTAACCCCTAAACCACCGCACTACCACCTCGCAAACACTATAATAAATAGTATTAACCCCTAATCTGCCCTCCCTAACATCGCCGCCACCTAACTTCCAGTATTAACCCCTAATCTGCCGACCGGACCTCGCCACTACTCTAATAAATGTATTAACCCCTAAAGCTAAGTCTAACCCTAACCCTAACACCCCCCTAAATTAAATATAATTTTAATCTAACGAAATAAATTAAATCTTATTAACATTTATTAACCCCTAATCTGCCACCCTCAACATCGCCGCCACTATACTAAAGTTATTAACCCCTAAATCTAAGTCTAACCCTAACCCCCCCCTAACTTAAATATAATTTAAATAAATCAAAATAAAAATTACTATAATTAAATAAAGTATTCCTATTTAAAACTAAATACTTACCTGTAAAATAAACCCTAATATAGCTACAATATAACAAATAATTATATTGTAGCTATTTTAGGATTTATATTTATTTTACAGGCAATTTTGTATTTATTTTAACTAGGTACAATAGCTATTAAATAGTTATTAATTATTTTAACTAGGTAGCTATTAAATAGTTATTAACTATTTAATAGCTACCTAGTTAAAATAATTACAAAAACAGAATTTATGTTTACCTGATAAATTACTTTCTCCAACGGTGTGTCCGGTCCACGGCGTCATCCTTACTTGTGGGATATTCTCTTCCCCAACAGGAAATGGCAAAGAGCCCAGCAAAGCTGGTCACATGATCCCTCCTAGGCTCCGCCTACCCCAGTCATTCGACCGACGTTAAGGAGGAATATTTGCATAGGAGAAACCATATGGTACCGTGGTGACTGTAGTTAAAGAAAATAAATTATCAGACCTGATTAAAAAAACCAGGGCGGGCCGTGGACCGGACACACCGTTGGAGAAAGTAATTTATCAGGTAAACATAAATTCTGTTTTCTCCAACATAGGTGTGTCCGGTCCACGGCGTCATCCTTACTTGTGGGAACCAATACCAAAGCTTTAGGACACGGATGAAGGGAGGGAGCAAATCAGGTCACCTAAATGGAAGGCACCACGGCTTGCAAAACCTTTCTCCCAAAAATAGCCTCAGAAGAAGCAAAAGTATCAAACTTGTAAAATTTGGTAAAAGTGTGCAGTGAAGACCAAGTCGCTGCCCTACATATCTGATCAACAGAAGCCTCGTTCTTGAAGGCCCATGCGGAAGCCACAGCCCTAGTGGAATGAGCTGTGATTCTTTCGGGAGGCTGCCGTCCGGCAGTCTCGTAAGCCAATCTGATGATGCTTTTAATCCAAAAAGAGAGAGAGGTAGAAGTTGCTTTTTGACCTCTCCTTTTACCGGAATAAACAACAAACAAGGAAGATGTTTGTCTAAAATCCTTTGTAGCTTCTAAATAGAATTTTAGAGCGCGAACAACATCCAAATTGTGCAACAAACGTTCCTTCTTTGAAACTGGTTTCGGACACAGAGAAGGTACGATAATCTCCTGGTTAATGTTTTTGTTAGAAACAACTTTTGGAAGAAAACCAGGTTTAGTACGTAAAACCACCTTATCTGCATGGAACACCAGATAAGGAGGAGAACACTGCAGAGCAGATAATTCTGAAACTCTTCTAGCAGAAGAAATTGCAACTAAAAACAAAACTTTCCAAGATAATAACTTAATATCAACGGAATGCAAGGGTTCAAACGGAACCCCCTGAAGAACTGAAAGAACTAAATTGAGACTCCAAGGAGGAGTCAAAGGTTTGTAAACAGGCTTAATTCTAACCAGAGCCTGAACAAAGGCTTGAACATCTGGCACAGCGGCCAGCTTTTTGTGAAGTAACACAGACAAGGCAGAAATCTGTCCCTTCAGGGAACTTGCAGATAATCCTTTTTCCAATCCTTCTTGAAGGAAGGATAGAATCCTAGGAATTTTAACCTTGTCCCAAGGGAATCCTTTAGATTCACACCAACAGATATATTTTTTCCAAATTTTGTGGTAAATCTTTCTGGTTACAGGCTTTCTGGCCTGAACAAGAGTATCGATAACAGAATCTGAGAATCCTCGCTTCGATAAGATCAAGCGTTCAATCTCCAAGCAGTCAGCTGGAGTGAAACCAGATTCGGATGTTCGAACGGACCCTGAACAAGAAGGTCTCGTCTCAAAGGTAGCTTCCAAGGAGGAGCCGATGACATATTCACCAGATCTGCGTACCAAGTCCTGCGTGGCCACGCAGGAGCTATCAAGATCACCGACGCCCTCTCCTGATTGATCCTGGCTACCAGCCTGGGGATGAGAGGAAACGGCGGGAACACATAAGCTAGTTTGAAGGTCCAAGGTGCTACTAGTGCATCCACTAGAGCCGCCTTGGGATCCCTGGATCTGGACCCGTAGCAAGGAACTTTGAAGTTCTGACGAGAGGCCATCAGATCCATGTCTGGAATGCCCCACAGCTGAGTGACTTGGGCAAAGATTTCCGGATGGAGTTCCCACTCCCCCGGATGCAATGTCTGACGACTCAGAAAATCCGCTTCCCAATTTTCCACTCCTGGGATGTGGATAGCAGACAGGTGGCAGGAGTGAGACTCCGCCCATAGAATGATTTTGGTCACTTCTTCCATCGCCAGGGAACTCCTTGTTCCCCCCTGATGGTTGATGTACGCAACAGTTGTCATGTTGTCTGATTGAAACCGTATGAACTTGGCCCTCGCTAGCTGAGGCCAAGCCTTGAGAGCATTGAATATCGCTCTCAGTTCCAGAATATTTATCGGTAGAAGAGATTCTTCCCGAGACCAAAGACCCTGAGCTTTCAGGGATCCCCAGACCGCGCCCCAGCCCATCAGACTGGCGTCGGTCGTGACAATGACCCACTCTGGTCTGCGGAATGTCATCCCTCGTGACAGGTTGTCCAGGGACAGCCACCAACGGAGTGAGTCTCTGGTCCTCTGATTTACTTGTATCTTCGGAGACAAGTCTGTATAGTCCCCATTCCACTGACTGAGCATGCACAGTTGTAATGGTCTTAGATGAATGCGTGCAAAAGGAACTATGTCCATTGCCGCTACCATCAACCCGATCACTTCCATGCACTGAGCTATGGAAGGAAGAGGAACGGAATGAAGTATCCGACAAGAGTCTAGAAGTTTTGTTTTTCTGGCCTCTGTCAGAAAAATCCTCATTTCTAAGGAGTCTATTATTGTTCCCAAGAAGGGAACCCTTGTTGACGGAGATAGAGAACTCTTTTCCACGTTCACTTTCCATCTGTGAGATCTGAGAAAGGCCAGGACAATGTCCGTGTGAGCCTTTGCTTGAGGAAGGGACGACGCTTGAATCAGAATGTCGTCCAAGTAAGGTACTACTGCAATGCCCCTTGGTCTTAGCACAGCTAGAAGGGACCCTAGTACCTTTGTGAAAATCCTTGGAGCAGTGGCTAATCCGAAAGGAAGCGCCACAAACTGGTAATGTTTGTCCAGGAATGCGAACCTCAGGAACCGATGATGTTCCTTGTGGATAGGAATATGTAGATACGCATCCTTTAAATCCACCGTGGTCATGAATTGACCTTCCTGGATGGAAGGAAGAATAGTTCGAATGGTTTCCATCTTGAACGATGGAACCTTGAGAAACTTGTTTAAGATCTTGAGATCTAAGATTGGTCTGAACGTTCCCTCTTTTTTGGGAACTATAAACAGATTGGAGTAGAACCCCATCCCTTGTTCTCTTAATGGAACGGGATGAATCACTCCCATTTTTAACAGGTCTTCTACACAATGTAAGAATGCCTGTCTTTTTATGTGGTCTGAAGACAACTGAGACCTGTGGAACCTCCCCCTTGGGGGAAGTCCCTTGAATTCCAGAAGATAACCTTGGGAGACTATTTCTAGCGCCCAAGGATCCAGAACATCTCTTGCCCAAGCCTGAGCGAAGAGAGAGAGTCTGCCCCCCACCAGATCCGGTCCCGGATCGGGGGCCAACATTTCATGCTGTCTTGGTAGCAGTGGCAGGTTTCTTGGCCTGCTTTCCCTTGTTCCAGCCTTGCATTGGTCTCCAGGCTGGCTTGGCTTGAGAAGTATTACCCTCTTGCTTAGAGGACGTAGCACTTTGGGCTGGTCCGTTTCTACGAAAGGGACGAAAATTAGGTTTATTTTTTGCCTTGAAAGGCCGATCCTGAGGAAGGGCGTGGCCCTTACCCCCAGTGATATCCGAGATAATCTCTTTCAAGTCAGGGCCAAACAGCGTTTTCCCCTTGAAAGGAATGTTAAGTAACTTGTTCTTGGAAGACGCATCAGCCGACCAAGATTTCAACCAAAGCGCTCTGCGCGCCACAATAGCAAACCCAGAATTCTTAGCCGCTAACCTAGCCAATTGCAAAGTGGCGTCTAGGGTGAAAGAATTAGCCAATTTGAGAGCATTGATTCTGTCCATAATCTCCTCATAAGGAGGAGAATCACTGTCGACCGCCTTTATCAGCTCATCGAACCAGAAACATGCGGCTGTAGCGACAGGGACAATGCATGAAATTGGTTGTAGAAGGTAACCCTGCTGAACAAACATCTTTTTAAGCAAACCTTCTAATTTTTTATCCATAGGATCTTTGAAAGCACAACTATCCTCTATGGGTATAGTGGTGCGTTTGTTTAAAGTGGAAACCGCTCCCTCGACCTTGGGGACTGTCTGCCATAAGTCCTTTCTGGGGTCGACCATAGGAAACAATTTTTTAAATATGGGGGGAGGGACGAAAGGAATACCGGGCCTTTCCCATTCTTTATTAACAATGTCCGCCACCCGCTTGGGTATAGGAAAAGCTTCTGGGAGCCCCGGCACCTCTAGGAACTTGTCCATTTTACATAGTTTCTCTGGGATGACCAACTTGTCACAATCATCCAGAGTGGATAATACCTCCTTAAGCAGAATGCGGAGATGTTCCAACTTAAATTTAAATGCAATCACATCAGGTTCAGCTTGTTGAGAAATGTTCCCTGAATCAGTAATTTCTCCCTCAGACAAAACCTCCCTGGCCCCATCAGACTGAGTTAGGGGCCCTTCAGAAATATTAATATCAGCGTCGTCATGCTCTTCAGTATCTAAAACAGAGCAGTCGCGCTTACGCTGATAAGTGTTCATTTTGGCTAAAATGTTTTTGACAGAATTATCCATTACAGCCGTTAATTGTTGCATAGTAAGGAGTATTGGCGCGCTAGATGTACTAGGGGCCTCCTGAGTGGGCAAGACTCGTGTAGACGAAGGAGGGAATGATGCAGTACCATGCTTACTCCCCTCACTTGAGGAATCATCTTGGGCATCATTGTCATTGTCACATAAATCACATTTATTTAAATGAATAGGAATTCTGGCTTCCCCACATTCAGAACACAGTCTATCTGGTAGTTCAGACATGTTAAACAGGCATAAACTTGATAACAAGTACAAAAAACGTTTTAAAATAAAACCGTTACTGTCACTTTAAATTTTAAACCGAACACACTTTATTACTGCAAATGCGAAAAAACATGAAGGAATTGTTCAAAATTCACCAAATTTTCACCACAGTGTCTTAAAGCCTTAAAAGTATTGCACACCAAATTTGGAAGCTTTAACCCTTAAAATAACGGAACCGGAGCCGTTTTGAACTTTAACCCCTTACAATCCCTGGTATCTGCTTTGCTGAGACCCAACCAAGCCCCAAGGGGAATACGATACCAAATGACGCCTTCAGAAAGTCTTTTCTAAGTATCGGAGCTCCTCTCACATGCGACTGCATGCCATGCCTCTCAAAAACAAGTGCGCAACACCGGCGCGAAAATGAGGCTCTGCCTATGCTTTGGGAAAGCCCCTAAAGAATAAGGTGTCTAAAACAGTGCCTGCCGATATTATTATATCAAAATACCCAGATAAAATGATTCCTCAAGGCTAAATATGTGTTAATAATCAATCGATTTAGCCCAAAAAAAGTCTACAGTCTTAATAAGCCCTTTTTGAAGCCCTTATTTACAGTCGTAATAAACATGGCTTACCGGATCCCAGAGGGAAAATGACAGCTTCCAGCATTACATCGTCTTGTTAGAATGTGTCATACCTCAAGCAGCAAGAGACTGCTCACTGTTCCCCCAACTGAAGTTAATTGCTCTCAACAGTCCTGTGTGGAACAGCCATGGATTTTAGTGACGGTTGCTAAAATCATTTTCCTCATACAAACAGAAATCTTCATCTCTTTTCTGTTTCTGAGTAAATAGTACATACCAGCACTATTTCAAAATAACAAACTCTTGATTGAATAATAAAAACTACAGTTAAACACTAAAAAACTCTAAGCCATCTCCGTGGAGATGTTGCCTGTACAACGGCAAAGAGAATGACTGGGGTAGGCGGAGCCTAGGAGGGATCATGTGACCAGCTTTGCTGGGCTCTTTGCCATTTCCTGTTGGGGAAGAGAATATCCCACAAGTAAGGATGACGCCGTGGACCGGACACACCTATGTTGGAGAAATTACCTGTAAAATAAATCCTAACCTAAGTTACAATTAAACCTAACACTACACAATCAATAAATTAATTAAATAAATGACCTACAATTACCTACAATTAAATAAACTAAACTAAATTACAAAAAAAAAAAAAGGATTACAAGAATATTAGGCTAATTACACCTACTCTAAGCCCTCTAATAAAATAAAAAAGCCCCCCAAAATAATAAAGGTCCCTACCCTATTCTAAATTAAAAAGTAACCAGCACTTTTACCAGCCCTTAAAAGGGCTTTTTGCGGGGCATGCCCCTAAGTAATCAGCTATTTTGCCTGTAAAAAAAAATACAACCCCCCTAACATTAAAACCCATTATTTAATTAATTTATTGATAGTGTAGTGTTAGGTTTAATTGTAACTTAGGTTAGGATTTATTTTACAGGTAATTTTGTAATTATTTTAACTAGGTATTTATTAAATAGTAAATAACTATTTAATAGCTATTGTACATAGTTAAAATAAATACAAAGTTGCCTGTAAAATAAATATAAATCCTAAAATAGCTACAATATAATTATTCGTTATATTGTAGCTATATTAGGGTTTATTTTACAGGTAAGTATTTCGTTTTAAATAGGAATACTTTAGTTAATAAGATTTAATTTATTTCGTTAGATTACAATTATATTTAACTTAGGGGGGTGTTAGGGTTAGACTTAGCTTTAGGGGTTAATACATTTATTAGAGTAGCGGCGAGGTCCGGTCGGCAGATTAGGGGTTAATACTTGAAGTTAGGTGGCGGCGACGTTGGGGGGAGGGCAGATTAGGGGTTAATACTATTTATTATAGGGTTTGTGAGGCGGGAGTGTGGCGGTTTAGGGGTTAATAACTTTATTAGAGTAGCGGCGAGGTCTGGTTGGCAGATTAGGGGTTAATAAGTGTAGGTAAGGTAGCGGCGACATTGGGGGGGGGCAGATTAGGGGTTAATAAATATAATATAGGTGTCAGCGATGTTAGGGGCAGCAGATTAGGGGTACATAGGTATAATGTAGGTTGCGGCGGTGTCTGGAGCGGCAGATTAGGGGTTAATTGTGTAATGCAGGTGTCAGCGATAGCGGGGGCGGCAGATTAGGGGTTAATAAGTGTAAGGTTAGGGGTGTTTAGACTCGGGGTTCATGTTAGGGTGTTAGGTGCAGACTTAGAAAGTGTTTCCCCATAGGAAACAAAGGGGCTGCGTTGGGAGCTTAACGCTGCTTTTTTGCAGGTGTTAGGTTTTTTTTCATCCCAAACTGCCCCATTGTTTCCTATGGGGGAATCGTGCACGAGCACGTTTTGCCAGCTTACCGCTACCGTAAGCAACGCTAGTATTGAGGGTTGAAGTGGCGGTACATTCGGCTCAACGCACCCTTTTTGGAGCCTAACGCAGCCCCTCACACAACTCTAAATACCAGCGTTGTCTTAAGGGTGTGTTGGGGAAAAAAGCTGCGTTAGCTACGCAGGTCTTTACCGGCAAAACTCTAAATCTAGCCGTTTGTTTTTACACTTTAATTATTTTGCCACTAATTTAAAGGGATATTAAATAGTAAGAGATAGTAATATAATGGGCAAGATTTATCAAAGTGAGAATAAGAAAATTCTCACATTTGTCATAAAAAAAACCTCACAAATGATATCATCATATTTATGAAAAGTTATGATCCAATAAAGTCGCAACTTTTCATATGTGTGAACAAATTGACTCATGACCATTCACAAGTCTTAAATATATGCGAATAAGTTGTCTGGAAATGCCTAATTCTTGTATTAATCTCTATTGACATTTTATGTCGGTATATATTTGCATTTCTCATATATTTATGAAAAGTGGTGCATGCAATATTCTACTGTTTTTAATCTCGCCAATTTGTTGTTTGCGAGGAGTGAAAAATTAAGAGCGATATTGTTCTTTGTCTGGAGGGAAAATGGAAATATGTATTTTTCTTGCTGTATCTAGGGTTAGAAATTGCCCACAATAAGGCGCAGAACCTGAATAATATAAATAATTAAATAACAAAAAGGTATACTCAAATTTATAAAAAGTTAAATAATTTAAGTGCAATTGAAATAAAGGTATTAAAAAAACGGTCAACCTTCCTCAATTAAAGAGAACCAAAGAAGGGGCAAAATAAAAATAACTTTAATATATAAGAAATATTCTTTTAAACAATCATTTGATTAAAACAATAAACCATTTACCAGTGTCTAAAATTAAGATTGATAAATAAAGTGAAAATGAAATTTTCGCAAGAAAACTAGGATCAGCCATTCACTTGACATCGCAAAAAGTTTGCCCCATAAATGTCTCTAGAATTTTGATAAATACTGGCGACATTTTTGACTTCACACATTGCAAACTACTGCGAAAATAATCGCAACTTTTTAGGTGCATTTTTTTGGGGCTTGATAAATTTTGCCCAGTATATATGTAAACTTTGCAATATACTTTCATTGTTTATTTTGTCCCCTTTTCCTGTAATTTTTGGTTTTCTAAATTCCACTGAGTTTCTGTAAAGTAATGGGCGCCACCATGCTTGAACATATGTTTTGTTTTCTGTTTCCATCATTGTTTGCTGCTGCATCTCAGTGCTGACATTTTTTTCCACTATATGCCTGTTTATGAACTCGTTTCTGGGTATGTTTAGATTGTGTTCTGGACTTCCTGTTGCGTAATCTTCTGTTTTTGCTCTCTACTACTCTACTGATTGTGTACTGAACTTGTTGACCTTGGCATGAACCTGCTTAACCCTTTGCTTGTCCATTCTGTATATAACCTGCCAGATTGTGTACCAAACCTGTCTGCTCCAAAACTATTTTTTTATTAACTGTAGACAATTCTATTTTTGCAAAACAGAAAGAGAAGCAGTCTGCCAGGAACAAACTCAATAGCTTGTTCTATGGCCTGGTTGCCACCTGTGAGTAGCTTCTTTCTGCTCAATTGTGCTTTTCACAGAGGAAAACTTCCCTGTAGTATATCAGTCTAATACCGCCGACATGGTCAGTCCAGCCCCAAAATACCAGGCAATTCTCCTCTGAACAAGGTAACTGGCAACCCCAGACAATCGTTTTGGCCTTCTCTGGGTAACTAGCCATAGAACAAGTTATTATGCTATTGTTTGTTCCCAGGTTGAGAGCTTCTCTCTTTTTATTTATGACCCTTAGTGAAGTCTACCTAAGCATCATGCGGGAATATAGACATGGGGCGATACTTATCAAAGGTCTGGTGGACCTGATCTGACAGTGCGGATCAGGTCCGCCAGACCGTGCTGAATGCGGAGAGCAATACGCTCTCCGTATTCAGCATTGCACCAGCAGCTCTTGTGAGCTGCTCGTGCAACGCCGCCCCCTGCAGTTTCGCAGTCGCCAGCAGGGAGGTGTCGATCGGGTTGATTTTCGGCGATGTGTGTCCGCCTGCTCAGAGCAGGCAGACAGGGTTATGGAGCAGCAGTCTTTAGACTGCTGTTTCTGGAAAGCCTGCAGGCTCGCCAGAAACATGGGCCCTCAAACTCCATCCGGAGCTTGATAAATGGGCCCCATGGACCTGTTGCTCAGTGTGCCTAGAGGGATATGGCTGCACCTCACTTACGAGGCCCACACTAGGCCAAAACGTACGTCTGGGGTTTTGCCGTTTTTCTCGTTCAGAGAGGGATTGCCTGGTATTTCGGGGCTGGACTGCACTGTTAAGTCAGGATCAGACTGATATGCTACAGGAAAGTTCTCTGTGAAAGGCACATGTTGAGCAAAAAGAGGCTGCTTCTTGGGTGGTATCTAGCCATAGAACAAGCTATTATGCTATTGTTCGTTGCCAGGTTGAGCGCTTCTCTCTTTTTATTTATGCAAATTATGACCCTTAGGGAAGTCTCCTTAAGCGTGATGCGGGAATCCGGACGTGGACCCGTTGCTCAGTGTGCCTAGAGGGATATGGCTGCACCTCACTGTCGAGTTCCACACTAGGCCGAAACGTACGTCTGGGGTTTTGCCATTTCTCTCATTCAGAGAGGGATTGCCTGGTATTTCGGGGCTGGACTGTACTGTTAAGTCAGGATCAGACTTATATGCTACAGGAAAGTTCTTCTCTGTGAAAGGCACATGTTGAGCAAAAAGAGGTGGTAACTAGCCATAGAACAAGCTATTATGCTATTGTTCATTTCCAGGTTGAGAGCTTCTCTCTTTTTATTTAGACAATTCTATTTGCCTTGTGAGTTTTCCTCATTCATTTTGGGTAATTTGTGCATCCCTCCTCAAGCCTGTATAAGTATAGCTCAAAAAGAACTTGCAGATCTAATTACAGATACAGAGCAACATCATCCACATTAATTTTTTTTTTCTAGGGTATTTTAGCAAAGCAAATCTTACTCATGAACTACCTATATTTAAGCAGCACATCACATGTCCTACTAGAGAGGAGGAATATACTGGACCATTGTTACACCATAATGAAATATGCATATCGCTCTGTTTCTAGAGCTGCACTGGGTCTTTCTGACCATTGCCTGGTACATATTTTTCCTACTATAAGCAGAAATTTAAATATGCTAAGCCCGCAGTTAGGTCTGTTAAAAGATGGACCAGTGAAGAACTCTAGAATTACTGTTTTTGACTGTACAGATTAGAGCATTTTTGGAGCTGCAGCCACTAATCTGGATGAGCTCACTGACACTGTAACATCCTAAATTATTTTCTTTACCAATTGGAGAAGTTTAATCTGTCAGAGGAGATGCTGACTCAGTTTTACAAGCTGTAATTGAATCCGTTCTGTGCACTTCACTAATTGTTTTGTTTGGATCGGATACCAAATCTTATTTTAGAAGATTACAACGAACAGTTCGGGATGATTATTGGTGTTCCCTTGCCATCCCTTCAGGATCTATACTCTTCCAGAATGAGAAAGAGGACTAGTAAAATAATTAGTGACTCTTCTCACCCTGGTCACAACATCTTTGAATTGTTGCCTTCTGAAAGGTATCTTAAAGCACTGAGTACTAGAACATCCAGGTACAGGAGCAGCTTTTTCCACAGGCCATTGACTTTATGAATAATTAGTCTACGTCTATGGTTCTTTTCTCTATAATAATGCAGGCTCTTGTTTATATTGCACTTACATAATCTCATTGTTCAAGGGAAAATCATTATTTGGAGTTTCACCATTATTAGAAAGGGTTGATACAATACTCCAAAATCCTTTAAGATCCAAAGCTTTTCTGGTCTACACTTCAAACTGTATTTGACTAGCCCCCGGATGGTGGCAGCCTCAGAGGCTTGTCTTTTGGATGTAAATACATTATGCCAAAGACGAACTGGGATTCTGAAGCACTGAAGGCTTCCTTTCTCTAAGGGTTAAACGAGAAGCTAAAACATTAACTGGTTTATAGAAATATTGCAGAATCACTTAAAGCATTCCTTGACCTCTGTGTATGTCTTGACACAAGATATCTGGAGAGACAATAGTAAAGAGACAGAGCTAGAAAGTCTTGTACTGTTACCGAGTATTCCTCATCCACATCTGAAGTTAAACCAACAGAATTAGGTGTCTTATGTCTCACACCAACAGAACTCCGAAAAAGGCACAGTCTGGGCTTGTGCATGTACTGTGGGTGGAAAGATCATTTACTCCGATATTGCTTTAGTAGGCCAGTAAAAACATAAATTATATTTAATTGAGAAGAGTCTTACTTGTGGGAATTAAGAACCTGGTCACCAGGAGGAGGCAAAGACACCCCAGCCAAAGGCTTAAATACCTCCCCCACTCCCCTCATCCCCAAGTCATTCTGCCAAGAGAACAAGGAACAGTAGGAGAAATATAAGGGTATAAATGGTGCCAGAAGAATAAAATTAAATTTAGGTCCACCCACTGGAGAAACGGGCGGGGGCAGTGGACTCTACTCCCACAGATGGAAATGAAATGATCAGGTAAGCATAATTTTTGTTTTCCATCTTAATGGGAGGAGAGTCCACTGCTTAATTCATTACTTGTGGGAACAAATACCCAAATTCTAGAGGACACATATTGAAAAAAACAGGAGGGCAAAAGGAGGCGGATCCTAAACTGAGGGCACCACAGCCTGCAGAACCTTTCCCCCAAAAGCTGCTTCAGCCGAAGCAAAAACTTCAAATTTATAACATTTTGCAAAAGTATGTAAGGAATATCAAGTGGCCGCCTTTCAAATCTGCTCCATAGAAGCCTCATTCTTAAAGGCCCAAGAAGAAGCCACAGCTCTAGTTGAGTGAGCCATAATCCTCTGAGGAGGCTTGTGTCCCGCTGTCTCATATGCCAGACGGATCATTCTCCTCAACCAAAAAGAAAGAGACGTGGCAGAGGCCCTTTGCCCCCTGCGCTTCCCTAAGTACACAACAAATAATTACAAAGTCTGTCTGAACTCCTTCATAGCCTGAAGATAAAACTTCAAAGCCTGAACCACATCCAGATTATGAAGTAACCTCTTCTTCGAGGAATAAGGGTTAGGACACAAAGAAGGAACTACTATTTCTTGATTAATGTTACGACTCGACATTACCTTGGGAAGGAATCCCAATCCAGTGTGAAGAACAGCCTTATCAGCATGAAAAACCAAGTAAGGCGGTTCACATTGCAAGGCCAACAACTCAGAGACTCTGCGAGCCGATGCAATAGCCAGTAATAACAGGACTTTCCATGAAAGAACCTTAATGTGAAGAGCATGCATAGGCTCAAACGGAGCCCTTTGCAAAACCAAGTTAAAGCTCCAAGGAGAAGCCGGATTCATGAAGACAGGCCTGATCCTAACCAGAGTCTCAACAAAGGACTGAATGTCATGAAGCTCCACAAGCTTCTTATGCAACAGTACAGATAAAGCGGAGATCTGTCCCCTTAGGGAACTGGCGGAAAGGCCTTTATCCAGACCGTCCTGGAGAAAAGCCAAAATCCTGGATACCCTGACCTTATGCCAGGGATATCCTTGTTCCTCACACCAGGACAAGTAGGTCCTCCACACCTTATGATAGATGGGTCGAGTGACCGGCTTCCTGGCCTGAACGAGAGTGTCAATCACCTTTTACAAAAATCCTCTCTTGGATAAGACTAGCCTTTCAATCTTAACGCAGTCAGCCTCAGAGAATCGAGATTTTGACTTAGAAAGGGACCTTGAACCAGCAGATCCCTGCAACAAGGTAACCTCCACGGCAGAGATGATGACATCCCCACAAGATCCACAAACCACATCCTCCTCAGCCATGACGGAACATTCAGAATAGCCAAATCTTGCTCCTACTTGATGCGGGCCACTACACGAGGTAGAAGAGCCAACGGTGGAAATACATAAATTAGGTTGAAATCCCAGGGTACTGCCAAGGCATCTATCAGTTCCGCTGGGGATCCCTGGATCGCGACCCGTATCTGGGTAGCTTGCAATTGAGTCTGGATGCCATGAGGTCTATCTTCGGCATCCTCCTTCTACTGCAGATCTCCATGAACATCTCGGAATGGAGAAACCATTCCCCAGGATGAAAGGTCTGTCTGCTCAGAAAATCCGCTTCCCACACCCGGAATGTGGATCGCTGAGAATGAACAATTGTGAGTCTCTGCCCATTCCAGAATCTGAGATACTTTCGTTATGGCTAGGGAGCTTCTCATCCCCCCCTGGTGGTTTATATAAGCCACCGAGGTAATATTGTCCGATTGGAATCTGATGAATCTAGACAACCCCAGAAGGGGCCAAGCTCTCAGAGGTTCCAATATGTTTATGGGTAGACTTGACTCTTCTCAAGTCCATTTGCCCTGTGCCTTTCTGGCACCCCAAACAGCTCCCCATACTGATGAGACTGGCATCCGTGGTCACAATCTCCCAGGATGGTCTCAAAAAGGATGTCCCCTGTGACAACTGCCCTGGTCGGGTCCACCAAGACAGGGACTCCCTCACCGGTCTGCCCAGAGATATCTGTTGGGACAGATCTGAATGATCGTCGTTCCATTGTCGCAACATGCACAGCTGAAGTGGTCTGAGATGGAACAAGGCGAATAGAATGACATCTATGCTGGATACCATGAGCCCGATCACCTCCATGCACCTGACCACAGATGTCCTGGAGGATGACTGAAGAGCTAGACAGTTGGAAGCAAGCTTGCAATGTCTCTGATCTGTCAAAAATATCTTCATGACTGAAGAATCTATTATCATACCCAGGAATTCCACCCTGTTGCTAGAGACTAATGAACCCTTTCCTTCGTTTATCCCGTGGGACTGAAGGAGAAAAGCTCTCAAATGATCCTCCGCAAGACTGTAGGACGGAGCCTGGGCCAGGATATCGTCCAGATAAGGTGCCACTGCAATCCCTCTGGCTCTCGCTACTGCGAGAAGAGCTCTCAGAACCTTTGTAAAGACTCTTGGGGTGGTCGCCAGACCAAACGGAAGGGCCACAAACTGGAAGTGCTGGTCTAGGAAAGAAAACCTTAGAAACCTGAAGTGATCCTTGTAGATTGGAACGTGAAGGTATGCTTCCTTCAGGTCTATAGTCGTCATGAATTGCCCCTCTTGAACCAGGGGCAAAATTGACCTGATCATCTCCATCTTGAACGATGGAACTGACAAAAATTTGTTTAGGGCCTTTAGGTCCAGAATTGGACGAAACGTGCCCTTCTTCTTTAGGACCACGAAAAGGTTTGAATAATACCCCAGACCTCTTTCTGCAGGATGGACTGGGACGATTACCCCGAGAGATGAGAGATTCCTCACACACCCCAGGAAGGTGTCTCTCTTTTCTGGTTTTGAAGATATGTTTGACAGGAGGAATCTGCCTCTGGGCGGATAGGACTTGAAACCTATCCTGTAACCCTGGTCTACGACCTCCCGAACCCAAGGGTCTATAATGTCTCTTCTCCAGGCCTCCGCAAAAAGAGATAGTCTGCCCCCTACCTGATCCGAGGACGAGTCGGGGGCCGCACCTTCATGCTGACTTTGACTCGGCGGGCTTCTTGTTCTGCTTGGACTTGTTCCAAGAGTTAGCTGGCTTCCAAGATCCCTTGGAATGCTCAGATTTTGCGGCAGGCTGCTGGCGTTGAGGCTTGACCGCACGAAAGGGATGAAAAGTAGACCCCTTAGGTTTAGCCTTCTTATCCTGAGGCATGAAGGCACCTTTGCCACCCGTGACCGTAGATATGATAGAATCCAGGCCCGGGCCAAACAAAAATTTCCCTGAATGAATAGGAGGGAAAGCAAGCGAGACTTAGAAGTCATGTCAGCAGACCGCGACTTTAGCCACAGAGCCCTGCAGGCTAAAACCGAAAAACCTTAAAAGAAGAGGGGGAAAAGGACGAACCAAGTTTCTCCCATTAATTCTTAATAATGTTAGCCATCTTGACTGGAACCGGGAAGGCCTGGGGCACTACCCTGTCCTTGTAAACCCTATCCAGTTTAGGGATTGTAGGTTCCTCTGGTAGCTTCGGTTCCGGAAACTCCAACGTAGCAAGCACCTCTTTCAGCAGAAAGCGCAAATGCTCCATCTTAAATTTAAAATCTGGTTCCTCCGTGGATGGTAACTAGGAGTTGTCCTCCTCAGTGGTTAATCTGTCTGAGACATCCAGCGGAGTCGAAGACCCCTGAAATGGATAGCAGTGCCGTACCTTCCGCTTGCATCGAGGCATCGCATTAATGGCTGTAGAAACCGCCATCTGTAACTGATCAGCGACGTCTGGAGGCCAAAGGGCCCCTCCCGCAGGAGGATTAGTAGTGACCTGGGGTACTGCTTGTGTAAACAGAGATAATTGTAGGCAATGCACCTCGCGGGGCGGAGAACCCTCAGAAGTGGACGGCTAAGTCGTACTAAATACTTTATTCTTTTTGGATATAGCAATATTGTCAAAGCATGTGGAATAGAGTTGCGTAGGCGGTTCGACTGGAACCTCCTCACAATATACACAGTTAATAGGTTTAGATAAAGATTGAGTATCCTCTAATATATCAGAGACTTGATCAAAAAGATAAATGGCACCTTTATATCCCAATGGCCGGGGAACTCACCACCTCCTATGACCCGGACTACAAGAAACAGCTTTCGTCTCCTCCGAACGCAGGTCGAGAAAGAGGAAGTTACAGAGACCACACCCAGTCACATAAAGTGCCATGCAGGACTGCCCCTGCACTTGAGAGAGAGACGCGCCAAAAAAAAGTCTGCCTCATCTCTCGCTAATGAACTGACTGTTCCACACTGACAGAGCCTCATCTCACACAAATTCAGCAGAAAACACAATAAACAATATTATGCATAATAAAATCCCCCCTGTTCAATAACCCCCTTCCAAGGGTATTACCCTAGATTCTTAAAGATAAAGGAGCCACACTGTGACCCTGTCTTCTTGCGTTATCAAATATATATAAATGAAACGATCTTACCAGAATCAACGCAGTGGACCAGGAACACGGCCCTTCAAGTGTGACATGGTAGTAGCATCGCTCCTGACATGGACTTGAGAGAAGAAAAGCAGGCAGCGAAACTCATCAACGCTGATTGCTAATGGAGCTGTTAAACTGAAAGACTTTCCCTGCATCCCCGGATTCTAACATTCACCCATGCTCTTACTGAGAGGCTGACAGGACTACTTAAAACTCCAGTCCCATTTCGAAGAGTACTACCCTCCATAAGAGACTACTCAGAATCTTCTGACACTTCTCTGCCAACCTCCTGTGAAGAAAGGCAAAGAATGACTGGGGGATGAGGGGAGTGAGGGAGGTATTTAAGGACTCCCATTGAGATGGAAAAAAAACTGTTTTAACTCTGGAGATGCTGTATTATGCGTAACGTCATTTTTTTCTCATTTTCCAAAACAAACCATACTTTGCTAGCATTGTATGTGTTGAAAATCAGAAAATCTTTGTCCAAATGCTAATTGATTCAAAGTAGCTAGAGTATTCTATAATTCAGATCTATTAAAGCAATAACAAATTCCCAATCAGCAAAAAAATAAAAAATAAATTGCATTTCCTGTTTCCACCATAAGTAGACAACCTCTGGAGTCAAAATAAGGATAAATCAGTTTATTCAAAATACAAGTAGAACTGCTTATTATAGTGAAGGTCACAATAAGAGAGAGATGCAAAAATTATACACAGAGATGGAGAGGTTAGACAAATACATAAACTGATAAACAGACCATTAGACAAACAGAAAAAAAATACACATTTATATGGAGAGATGAATACTGCATATAGAGTGTCAGAAATGGTTAGAAAGAACTGGGGGTGAAAGAGAAACAGACAACCAGATAGTCAGGGAGACAGACATATGAACAGACAGACAATGGATGGACAGACAGATATATAGATGATGTGTGGATAGAAAGACAACATGCAGAAAACATGTAGTTTACTGATTTTTGCAGAGCAATTTCCTGTAGATTTTACTAAAATCCCTGGAACGATGCTATCAAGCTTTTACTATGCTTGTCACATCAGCACTATGAGGTAACAGTAAATGCACAAACATCCCTCTGGCAAAGACAAGGATGAAGAAAATCAGACGTGCTCAGTTATTTTTTATAAGAAAACGCCAAGGCCATACAATGTTTTAAGAAATGTACGCACACAGATGCTGTGATGTGCGTGGATTCGGAGCATTTTAACTTACACTGGCTATAATAAGCAAATCACATTTATCCCATGGACACACATAATAATGTACATGTGTTAAACATGATAAACAGAGATGAATACCACGTAATAGTCACAATTGATAGAAAATGCAAAGAATTAATTGATAATCCTCAAATCTAAAGTTAAAATAAAATATGCAGTAAATTATCTGCAGTGCTGCTTGCAGGGTGATCTCACAATGTCATTTAAAGGGACATTGAAACAGCATTATAAACTTTTAGTTGTTGATACCATCAGAAACAGCTGTTTTCACTATCATTTCATTGAAAAATGTCCCTAAAAATGTGCCAGTCCTGTTTTTAACCTGTCCTATTTTTTTAATTTCTAATTGGCTGTGGAGGCAATAGAGAGGTGAGGTGATGTGAAAAAGAGTACAAAATGATTAGATTTGGTTTGCTATATTAATTCTGGAGTTTGTTTATTGAAAGCCATTATCGTTCATTAAAGAACATTCCGGTCAAAATTTAAATGCACATAGATGAATTACTTCTTTCAATAGAAACATATTTGCAATATACATGTACTAGCAAATATGCTTTTAGTAAAAGTTATAACTGTTTTTTAGCATTTTCTCTGCACGTGCATGTGAAGCATAACTAGATATTGTCAGTGCAGCAACATTTTAAATACCACAGCTGTTTAGAGAGTCAGTGGGGCTTGTATCATGTCAGCAATTAACAAATTGAATCATTACGAGATGATTCAAGCATCTTAGACTCTCTTAGCAAGTGCTGTGTTTAAAATGCTGGTGCACAGTGCATACTTAAATACACATTTAAAACAACTATAGCTTTTATTATAAGCATTTTTGCTAATACCTGTATATTACAAAAATGCTTCAATTCAAAACAGAAATGCATCCATGTGGATTTTAATTTAGGCTGGAATGGCCCTTTAAGGGTGGCCCTTTAAGGGTGTTGTGAGAAAATAGAGATCAAGGGGTCGATCCGATAAAAATCGTCGCCCGCAAAAGCCGGCGACGCCAATATTTGCGCGGGTTTGGTATCACATATACGACGTAACCTAGAAGTTACGCGCGTATATTTCTGCCGTCGCCCGTAGTTTTTTGGGCTATAGGCAGGTATACCAAACCCGCGCAGTTTGGTATCCAATATGCAGCGTAAGGACTTACGTGGCGAAAATGGAGAAAACTTACTCCATTTTCACCTCGCCACAAAAAGCAGCCGTAAGAAGCCTTACGCTGACTATTGGAGACCCGTAACTTCCTAAACTGGCTGCTAAAATAAACCTAACACCTAACGCATGCGCAATGTCTATCTCCCTGTCAACCGCGATCTTCTAAAATAAACCTAACACCTAACGCATGCGCAATGTCTATCTCCCTGTCAACCGCGATCTGCTAAAATAAACCTAACACCTAACGCATGCGCAATGTCTATCTACCTGTCAACCGCGATCCCCCCCCCCGAAATCCCTAATAAAGTTATTAACCCCTAAACCGCCGCTCCCGGACCCCGCCGCCATCTACATAAACTAACCCCCTACTGTGAGCCCCTAAAACCGCCGCCATCTACCTTATCTATCCCCTAATCTGACCCCTTACACCGCCGACATCTCTATTAAAATGATTAACCCCTAATTTAATCTACCTACCCCGCCGCCAGCTATATTATCTATATTAACCCTAAGTATATTATAGTTAATATAGGTATTACATTATATATATATTAACTATATTAACCCTAATTATATTAGGGTTAATATAGTTAATATAGTTACTATAGTATTTATATTAACTATATTAACTCTATCTAACCCTAACACCCCTAACTAAATTTATATTAAATTAATCTAATTCATTTATAAACTAAAATATTCCTATTTAAATCTAAATACTTACCTATAAAATAAACCCTAAGATAGCTACAATATCATTAATAATTACATTGTAGCTATGTTAGGGTTAATATTTATTTTACAGGTAAATTGTTAATTATTTTAACTAGGTATAATAGATATTAAATAGTTATTAACTATTTAATATCTACCTAGTTAAAATAATTACCCAATTACCTGTAAAATAAATCCTAACCTAAGTTACAAATACACCTACACTATCAATAAATTTAATAAACTACAAACATCTATCTAAAAATACAATTAAATTAACTAAACTAAATTACAAAAAAAACAAACACTAAATTACAAAAAATAAAAAAAAGATTACAAGATTTTTAAGCTAATTACACCTATTCTAAGCCCCCTAATAAAATAATAAACCCCCAAAATAAAAAAAATTCCCTGCCCTATTCTAAATTAAACAAATTTCAAAGCTCTTTACCTTACCAGCCCTTAAAAGGGCCTTTTGTGGGGCATGCCCCAAAGAATTCAGCTCTTTTGCATTTCAATAAATATACAATACCCCCCCATTACAACCCACCACCCACATACCCCTATTCTAAACCCACCCAAACCCCCCTTAAAAAAGCCTAACACTACCCCCCTGAAGATCTCCCTACCTTGTCTTCACCACACCGGGCCAAACTCCTGATCCGATCCGGGCGATGTCTTCCTCCAAGCGGCAAAGAAGAATTCTTCCTCCGGCAATGTCTTCCTCCAAGCGGCAAAGAAGAATTCTTCCTCCGGCGACGTCTTCCTCCAAGCGGCAGCAAAGTCTTCATTCTTCCGGCGGCATCTTCAATCTTCTTTCTTCACTCCGCCGCCGCGGAGCATCCATCCCGGCCGACTGCTGTACTACGAATGAGGTACCTTTAAATGACGTCATCCAAGATGGCGTCCGCCGAATTCCGATTGGCTGATAGGATTCTATCAGCCAATCGGAATTAAGTTAGAAAAATCTGATTGGCTGATTGAATCAGCCAATCAGATTCAAGTTCAATCCGATTGGCTGATCCGAACAGCCAATCAGATTGAGCTCGCATTCTATTGGCTGATCGGAACAGCCAATAGAATGCGAGCTCAATCTGATTGGCTGATTGGATCAGCCAATCGGATTGAACTTGAATCTGATTGGCTGATTCAATCAGCCAATCAGATTTTTCTAACTTAATTCCGATTGGCTGATAGAATCCTATCAGCCAATCGGAATTCGGCGGACGCCATCTTGGATGACGTCATTTAAAGGTACCTCATTCGTAGTACAGCAGTCGGCCGGGATGGATGCTCCGCGGCGGCGGAGCAAAGAAAGAAGATTGAAGTTGCCGCCGGAAGAATGAAGACTTTGCTGCCGCTTGGAGGAAGACGTCGCCGGAGGAAGAATTCTTCTTTGCCGCTTGGAGGAAGACATCGCCGGAGGAAGAATTCTTCTTTGCCGCTTGGAGGAAGACATCGCCCGGATCGGATCAGGAGTTCGGCCCGGTGTGGTGAAGACAAGGTAGGGAGATCTTCAGGGGGGTAGTGTTAGGCTTTTTTAAGGGGGGTTTGGGTGGGTTTAGAATAGGGGTATGTGGGTGGTGGGTTGTAATGGGGGGGGGGGGGTATTGTATTTGTATGCAAAAGAGCTGAATTCTTTGGGGCATGCCCCACAAAAGGCCCTTTTAAGGGCTGGTAAGGTAAAGAGCTTTGAAATTTGTTTAATTTAGAATAGGGCAGGGAATTTTTTTTATTTTGGGGGTTTATTATTTTATTAGGGGGCTTAGAATAGGTGTAATTAGCTTAAAAATCTTGTAATCTTTTTTTTATTTTTGTAATTTAGTTTAGTTAATTTAATTGTATTTTTAGATAGATGTTTGTAGTTTATTAAATTTATTGATAGTGTAGGTGTATTTGTAACTTAGGTTAGGATTTATTTTACAGGTAATTGGGTAATTATTTTAACTAGGTAGATATTAAATAGTTAATAACTATTTAATATCTATTATACCTAGTTAAAATAATTAACAATTTACCTGTAAAATAAATATTAACCCTAACATAGCTACAATGTAATTATTAATTATATTGTAGCTATCTTAGGGTTTATTTTATAGGTAAGTATTTAGATTTAAATAGGAATATTTTAGTTTATAAATGAATTAGATTAATTTAATATAAATTTAGTTAGGGGTGTTAGGGTTAGATAGAGTTAATATAGTTAATATAAATACTATAGTAACTATATTAACTATATTAACCCTAATATAATTAGGGTTAATATAGTTAATATATATAATGTAATACCTATATTAACTATAATATACTTAGGGTTAATATAGATAATATAGCTGGCGGCGGGGTAGGTAGATTAAATTAGGGGTTAATCATTTTAATAGAGATGGCGGCGGTGTAAGGGGCTTACATTAGGGGTTAATAATTTTAATATAGATGGCGGCGGTGTTAGGGGCTCACTTTAGGGGGTTATAGATATAATATAGCTGGCGGCGGTTTAGGGGTTAATAACTTTATTAGGTTGCGGCGGGGTACGGGAGCGGCGGTTTAGGGGTTAATAGCTTTTTTATTGTTAGGATAGTGAGGGGGGATAGCGGATAGAGGGTTAGACGTGTCGGGCTATGTTAGGGAGGCGTGTTAGACTTGTCGGGCTATGTTAGGGAGGCGTGTTAGACAGTGCGGGTGTTTTAGACTTTAGTCAGGTTTTATAGGCGCCGGCAGTTTCTAACGTGGCGCAAGTCACTGGCGACGCCAGAAATTTGTACTTGCGCAGATTTCTGGACATCGCTGGTTTGTCAGACTTACGGCACGTTAGCATCTGACGGCGACTTATATGGGATAGCTCGAGTTGCGAGCTGAAACTGCGGGCGACGCCGGTTCCCTCGCTTGCGCTGCAAACTGCGATCTATATCGGATCGCGCCCCAAATCTTGTGGCTATCAACAAGCTTGGCTGTGTTTAACTCAGGATCATTATAATCGTTTTGATAAAAGAAAGAAAATGGACGATACCATTTTTTTTATATTAAAAGAAAAAAATCTGATTAGAATCAACCCCATATGTGTTCAACTCCTGCAAATGATTAAAATACATAGTTAAAGTCTCTTCCAGAGAACCAATGTACTACTGGGAACAAGCTGAACAAAGTCAATGACAAGTTATGTTTGGAGCAGAAGTGTATTGCTGCTCTAGAACTGACTTATACTATGTGTTTAAGCCATATGGCTATGCACATATGACTCTCGTCATTGGCTGACTGGCTGTGTTCAGCTATAGATCGCTACAGCATTGTTGTTCTGATTCTGACTTTAACTATGTGTTTAATGCAAGCAATAGTGGAAAGGAAAATATTTTTGTATGCTACTTTAAATAAACTAGATTAGAAACAAACCAAGAAAACACAATACCACATAAAAAGCTTCTAGAAATAAATATTTGCCTCTACTTATACTCAGCTTTAGCAAGTTGTCACCTGTCACTAGACTCAGCGACTGCATCTGTATCACTCATATTTTTTTATTCTAAGGTTAGTGCCTTTTCATTTTCAAGCATGTCAAAAAATCACAGAGCTTAGCAGTTGCCCGGAAACAAGTGATGCAGAAGCTATGCGGGGGAGAAGGAAGCTCTGAAACAGCGTAAAAAGTACATTTATAAATAATTGTCATCTTATCAACACTAAGATGAAGTAGAGAAAGAGTACAATATAGCATTAATGGGTAAAAATAAGCTTCTAGGGTCATTGGAACTAGGTCCAGGTTCAGTGTAACTCTGTGAGTTTTTACATGAGTGACATAGAACTTAATTCACATTCCTTCGTTTTAGGAGCTTATGTGATGCAAGTCTAACTATGTACAACTACTCAGCATGGTAAACCCCTTACTGGTATTACATCTTCATATTGGGTGTTGCTATCTTGGTGCTTAGGTATTCTTGCCATCTGTGACAGATACAGTGCGTATTCACAGATCAGTGACATTGACAGCTGTATTATACACCAGGGGGTTGATTTATTAAGCTGCTTCTGATCCCCTCTGTTTCAGGTCCGCCTGAAACGGAAGTTAAGAAACAGCATCCGCCACCTTTTACGATTGGGATGATTGACACCCCCTTCTAGCGGCCGAATGGCCGTGAGTGAGCAGGGGGTGGCATTGCACAAGCATTTCACTAGATATGCTTGTGCAATTATAAATATATATATTAGTACATGCACATTGCACAAACACAAACATATGCAGATACACACGTGTCGTGTGTGTCTATATGTGTATGTATTTCTGCATGTGCTAGCAGCTATAATATAAAAATGACATACACATATATAGATAAAAAAAATCTATATGTACACACACACACACATACAGTAACACACACACATACAGTATCACACACACATACAGTAACAGACACACATATACAGTAACACACACACATACAGTAACACACACACACACATACAGTAACACACACACATATACAGTAACACATACACACATACAGTAACACACACACACATACAGTAACTCACACACATACAGTAACACACACAGATATACAGTAACACATACAGTAACACACACACACATACAGTAACACATACAGTAACACACACACACACACATACAGTAACACACACACATATACAGTAACATACACACATACAGTAACACACACACATACAGTAACACACACACATATACAGTAACACACACACATACAGTAACACACACACACACATACAGTAACACACACACATATACAGTAACACATACACACATACAGTAACACACACACACATACAGTAACACACACAGATATACAGTAACACATACAGTAACACACACACACACATACAGTTACACACATACACACACACACATACAGTAACACACACACATACAGTTACACACACACACATACAGTAACACACACACATACAGTTACACACACACATACAGTTACACACACATACAGTAACACACACATACATACAGTAACACACACATACAGTTACACACACACATACAGTAACACACGCAAACATACAGTAACATACACACACACATACAGTAACACACACACATACAGTTACACCAGTGATTTGCAACCTTTTTTTGCCGTGGCACACTTCTTTACATAAAAAAATCCTGCGGCACACTACCATCCCAAAATTTTACAAAATCACACATTGTAGCCTAATACAGGATATAATATATATATATATATATATATATATTTATACATACACACACACACTGTACTGTGCTGTCATGCCATGCCTCCTACAAACTATACATGACATATTTACATTCATTCACAAACAATCATAATGACTGTCTGTGAATGAATGTCAATGTCATGGTTGTAAATGATGCCTGATGAGCCTGTCACATACCTCCCAATATTTCAAAATTTAAAAGAGGGACACCCCCGCACTGTTGTCAGTCTTCCGCGGCACACCTGAGGATCTCTCACGGCACACTGGTTGAAAAACACTGAGTTACACACACACACATACAGTAACACACACACACATACAGTAACACACACACACATACAGTAACACACACACACACATACAGTAACACACACACACACACACATACAGTTACACACACACACATACAGTAACACACACACACACATACAGTAACACACACACACATACAGTAACACACACACACACATACAGTTACACACACACACATACAGTAACACACACACACACATACAGTTACACACACACACATACAGTAACACACACACACACATACAGTAACACACACACACACATACAGTAACACACACACACATACAGTAACACACACACACACATACAGTTACACACACACAAACATACAGTTACACACACACACATACAGTAACACACACACACACATACAGTAACACACACACACATACAGTTACACACACACACATACAGTTACACACACACACACATACAGTTACACACACACACATACAGTAACACACACACACATACAGTAACACACACACACACATACAGTTACACACACACAAACATACACCCATGTACATTAACAGACACACTAAACTATGCAGGTGACAGCGTAAGGGGCCTAAAAGTGCATAAGGGAAACACAGAGCACTATTTATATTTCAATGTAATGCTTACTCCAAACATCAAGACACATCATTTTTTTTTCAAATATTCAGATTAATGAAATCCAGAAATCTGATAGAGATGTTTGTGCACAAAAAATGAGCATATACAGCTATATTCTATTAAATTTACATCTCCCTGTCCAAGGATTCTTTTTTCTTTTTTTTCTTCAGCTTGCATCTCTAGATTTATGATTTATTAATAAAAGAAACCATAAATGGGAAATACATTTATAAAACAAGTTTTACATACTATATATACTGTATATGTTTTGCACACTCCTAAATTACTCCTAATCTGCACTGCGGTTCACACAGCAAGCTGCAAGAGGTTAAGTGTTGGGGTATCACGCTGAGGCACACACAGGAATGTAGGAGATCAAATTAAGTGCACTGCTTGTAATGGATTGTAGCACAGACAATTGCAGTTCGCCTGTCAGTGTGCCGGTGTTCTGTCGATTTTTGGTACCCAACCGAATTTGCTACCCTGTCAGTGCGCATGCGCACACTTACGTCACTGCATTCCACATGTTGCAAAGAATGTTCATAATGCGGTGATGTATGTGCGCTCATGCAAACTGAAAGGGTAGCAAATTACAATGGCTAGATAGCAAGTCTTGATGCTTTGGGGCCTATTTATCATGTCCGGCAGACATCGATGAATGCGGACAGCATACGCTCTCCGCATTGAGCATTGCACCAGCAGTGTGCAATGCCGCCCCTGCAAATTTACGGCCACTAGCAGGGGGTGTGAATCAACCCGATCGTATCTGATCGGGTTGATTGCTGTCCGCCGCCTCAGAGCAGGCAGACAGGTTAATGAGCAGCGGTCTATGGAGCAACAAGCTCCATACGGATCTTGATAAATAGGCCCCTTTGTCTGCACATGAGCGCCGCACGCACCTCGCACGCACACACAATATGTACAAAATCTACAATACAAAAAAGGACACTAAAGTCAAAATTAAACTTTCAAGATTTAGATAGAACATGTAATTTTAAACAGCTTTCAAATTTACTCTCATTAACAAAATGTGCACAGTCCTTTTATATTTACACTTTTTGAGCATGTGCAAGACTTCACAGAATATGCGTCTATGCATTTGTGATTGGCTGATGGCTGTCACATGATACAGAAGGAGTAGAAATAGACATAACTGAAATTTGTGAGAACATTTTTTACTTCTCATTTGAAGTTCAAACTAAGTGCTATCGCATTGTCTATTTATCATGCAGTTGTTGATTGTGCAAATCTAATTTATTTACTGGTCCTTTAATGAAACAGTTTTTCCAATAGTAATTTCCAGCTCCATATATCATCACAAATAAAGCCGACTCCTAAATTCATTAACTGTTTGTAAATTAATTAATTTAGGAGTCACCTTTAATAGTGATGATATATGGAGCTGGAAATTATTATTAGAGAAACTGTTTCATTAAGTTTATGTAAATATCGAGGGTGCGTGCAGCGCTCATGTGCAGACAAAGCGTCAAGACTTGCTATCTAGCCGTCTGAAATTTCTACCCTTTCTGTGCGCTTGAGTGCGCATACATCGCCCCATTCCACACATTCTTTACATCATATGTTGAATGCAGTGACGTAATGTGCGCATGCGCACTGACAGGGTAGAAAATTCTGACAGAACACAGGTGTCCTATTGAAAAT
Organism: Bombina bombina; assembly: GCF_027579735.1. Classification (NCBI taxonomy): domain Eukaryota; kingdom Metazoa; phylum Chordata; class Amphibia; order Anura; family Bombinatoridae; genus Bombina; species Bombina bombina. Next base: position 72,858,311 of record NC_069501.1, on the reverse strand, counting down.
AGCTACCTTTTCAAGATTTGCTACTTTGACCTGCACATACTCAAAATTGGGTAATCTCACTCCACATATGTTTGAAGGGAATGTGTGGAATGTGATTATGTAAACCCCAGCATGCGCAGATTACAGGTAGCAAATCTTGACGAGCGCTGATTGCCTGTAACTGCTGGTGGGGGGGTTACTACTCAGACATACAGGGAGTGCAGAATTATTAGACAAGTTGTATTTTTGAGGATTAATTTTATTATTGAACAACAACCATGTTCTCAATGAACCCAAAAAACTCATTAATATCAAAGCTGAATAGTTTTGGAAGTAGTTTTTAGTTTGTTTTTAGTTATAGCTATTTTAGGGGGATATCTGTGTGTGCAGGTGACTATTACTGTGCATAATTATTAGGCAACTTAACAAAAAACAAATATATACCCATTTCAATTATTTATTTTTACCAGTGAAACCAATATAACATCTCAACATTCACAAATATACATTTCTGACATTCAAAAACAAAACAAAAACAAATCAGTGACCAATATAGCCACCTTTCTTTGCAAGGACACTCAAAAGCCTGCCATCCATGGATTCTGTCAGTGTTTTGATCTGTTCACCATCAACATTGCGTGCAGCAGCAACCACAGCCTCCCAGACACTGTTCAGAGAGGTGTACTTTTTTCCCTCCTTGTAAATCTCACATTTGATGATGGACCACAGGTTCTCAATGGGGTTCAGATCAGGTGAACAAGGAGGCCATGTCATTAGATTTTCTTCTTTTATACCCTTTCTTGCCAGCCACGCTGTGGAGTACTTGGACGCGTCTGATGGAGCATTGTCCTGCATGAAAATCATGTTTTTCTTGAAGGATGCAGACTTCTTCCTGTACCACTGCTTGAAGAAGGTGTCTTCCAGAAACTGGCAGTAGGACTGGGAGTTGAGCTTGACTCCATCCTCAACCCGAAAAGGCCCCACAAGCTCATCTTTGATGATACCAGCCTAAACCAGTACTCCACCTCCACCTTGCTGGCGTCTGAGTCGGACTGGAGCTCTCTGCCCTTTACCAATCCAGCCACGGGCCCATCCATCTGGCCCATCAAGACTCACTCTCATTTCATCAGTCCATAAAACCTTAGAAAAATCAGTCTTGAGATATTTCTTGGCCCAGTCTTGACGTTTCAGCTTGTGTGTCTTGTTCAGTGGTGGTCGTCTTTCAGCCTTTCTTACCTTGGCCATGTCTCTGAGTATTGCACACCTTGTGCTTTTGGGCACTCCAGTGATGTTGCAGCTCTGAAATATGGCCAAACTGGTGGCAAGTGGCATCTTGGCAGCTGCACGCTTGACTTTTCTCAGTTCATGGGCAGTTATTTTGCGCCTTGGTTTTTCCACACGCTTCTTGCGACCCTGTTGACTATTTTGAATGAAACGCTTGATTGTTCGATGATCACGCTTCAGAAGCTTTGCAATTTTTAGAGTGCTGCATCCCTCTGCAAGATATCTCACTATTTTTGACTTTTCTGAGCCTGTCAAGTCCTTCTTTTGACCCATTTTGCCAAAGGAAAGGAAGTTGCCTAATAATTATGCACACCTGATATAGGGTGTTGATGTCATTAGACCACACCCCTTCTCATTACAGAGATGCACATCACCTAATATGCTTAATTGGTAGTAGGCTTTCGAGCCTATACAGCTTGGAGTAAGACAACATGCATAAAGAGGATGATGTGGTCAAAATACTCATTTGCCTAATAATTCTGCACTCCCTGTATATACGATGCACTGTAATTCCCCTATGTCCCCTATCTCTTTTCACCCCCCCCCCTGTAAACCTCATTCCCTGAGGTTCACTTGGGGTGGATGCCAGAGGATCGGCGGGGAACCCCCCAGATGGAGGCAAAAAATATAGTGAAGATGGGGGGAATTACAGTGTAGCGTATATATAGGTCTTGATTTGCTACCTGTATCTGCTCATGCTGGTGATTACATAATCACATTCCTTTCAAGCATTTCCCTGTCTGGCCATGACTTTATTGAAAAAGCAGCTCATTGTGCAGGACTCAGGAGGAGGAGGTGACCACTGCTAGTATTGTAATGACACCGCGCTGCAGCCCGCTCTGTTTGTTTACAAAGTAGTCCGTTAATACTGCACAATGAGCTGTTTTTTCAAATAAAGTCGTTATCAAAACTTACAGGCTTAGGACCTTTAGACAGCAGTCCATATCAGCATAATCTCGGTCTCACACAGGTTCTAACTAACAGCCCCAGCACACACTATTTAATGAGAGCTAATTGACATTAATTAGCTGCAGGTGAGAAAACCTTAGCTTGTAGGGAAAACCTTAAAGGTACAGTCTACTCCAGAATTTTTATTGTATAAAAAGTTAGATCACTTTATTACCTATTCCCCAATTTTGCATAACAAACACTGTTCACGGTTATATTAATATACTTTTTACCCCTGTGATTACCTTGTATATAAGCCTCTGCAAACTGCCCCTTGTTTTAGTTCTTTTGACAGACATGCAATTTAGCCAATCAGTCACTGCTGACTCCCAGGCAACTCCACGTGCGTGAGCACAATGTTATCTATATGGCACACATGATTTAACACCCTCTAGCTGTGAAAACCTGTCAAAATGCCCTGAAATAACGGGCGACCTTCAAGGGCTTAGAAATTAGCATATGAGCCTACCAAGGTTTAGCTTTCAACAAAGAATGATGATAAAAAATAAATTGGAAAGTTGTTTAAAATTACATGCCCTATCTGAATCATGAAAGTTTAATTTTGACTAGACTGTCCCTTTAACTTGATTCCTCATCTGCAATTCTCTGCCACATCCATATTGTGGGGTGGATTACCAGTCAATAAAACACAATTAATAGCACATTTATAATACCACCAGCAGCATTGTAAAATTTGTGGTGAAATATATACTTATTGTACACAATCCCATTAGCGCTGTCACAATATGTTATGTTACGTAACTTTTAAACTGTGTAAAGAAACAAAAAAAATCTTCATGCTCTGCATTGTATGTGATAAAGGTAAAGCTGAGAAAAAGCTGTCAAAATCACTGATCTGTGAAAGTTCACCACTTCTGTCACAAGGTGCAATAATATGTGAGCTGCCCTACTGTCTTAAATGTGTTTTTCAAAACAACACGGCAGCAGGAAACGATTTACAAGAACCAGGGATTTAATAAACTGAAAGGAAAAAAATGGTGATAAAAGCACAATGTTCTGCTTTTGTCACATTCCCACCTAGTGCGAGGAGAACAGGAACTTTGGTTGTGACTCATTCCTATGCCGTACAGCAAGTGGGAGTCATAGCACAGACAGGCACTTAGAGAGCTCATATGGATGAATATCATCTTTCTCAAAAGTATCTTCACACACAAATCACAAATAAAACTGTAAACTGTAAAACTGTAAATATAGCTCTGAAATTATGACATTTCTAATTCTCAGACCAGGAAAGCACATTGCAGACTCCTCAAGACTAAACCTGCTGCATATCTTGGACTTTAGCAGATAAAAACTGCAAAACAATGCACTTTATGCTAACAGTATAACTGCAGCCAGCCTTGGCAGCTACAGATTCAAGCCAAGCTTGGTTCCTCAGAATGAGGCAAGTGTGGGTGGAGTTTAGCTAATGAAATGCAATTGCAGCAAACACAATGCTAATTTGTTTTATAAAAAAAATAGACTTGACTGATATGTTATTCTATAGCAAAACAAGATATGTCTTGTAATTACAGAGAAATGCTGATCGTGAGCAGAAAGCAGCGGCAGCTACACCATGCTGCAAATCACCAATCTGTGTACAGCTCAGCAGCTGTAGTGCTTGCAACTTTGAGTCGAACTACAAGTTTAACACTACACTGCTAACACCTTAGCCATGTTTTCCTGGGCACTTATGAGTTATACATGCTGCAGGGTGTGCAGGGAGGAACATGAATTTAAACCCTGGACAAGACACAAATAGTGACACTGAAAAGCATTATTCATGTTTCTCCCTGTACACCCTACAGCATGAGTAACTCATAAGTGTCCAGGAAAACATGGCTGACTTGACAACCCTAGGTTAACCCCTTAACGACCAAGGACGTACCAGGCACGTCCTACAAAAGACAGTCGTTAATGACCAAGGACGTCCTCAGGGGTTTCAAGTGGTGGATATTGAGGCATTATGCAATACAATTTCAAAAACAACCGATGCAGAGAAAGACACTCTGTGGCCCTCTCTGCATCGGCCAGCGATAGTGCCGATAAATGGTGGCGTAGTAGAGCTTGGAGGGAGGCGGTGGGCGGCCTATCGCTGGAGGAGGCGGGAGGAGGGCGGGAAGGGAGAGTGAAAGGGGTGTGACCGATATGCCACACTACATCGATCACGGCAGTGGGAAGGAGGCATGAGGGGGAAGGAAGAGAGGGGGATCCTATGTGGGATCCATGCTTGTAAAGGGATGTGGGAGGGGGGGTTGCTAATGAGGGGGGGCAGCTACACTATGGAAACAAGGGGGGGTTTTATTTTTTACATAAAAACAACAATAATTTATAGCAAACTGGGTACTGGCAGGGGGAGAGGCGTCAGGGAGGGATCACGGGGTGGGATGTGTCAGATGGGAGGCTGATTTCTACACTAAAGCTGAAAATTAACCCTACAAGCTACCTAATTAACATCTTCACTGCTGGGCATAATACAAGTGTCGTTCGCAGCAGCATTAAGCGGCCTTCTAATTAACAAAAAGCAATCCCAAAGCCATATATGTCTGCTATTTCTGAATAAAGGGGATCCCAGAAAAACATTTACAACCATTTGGCCATAATTGCATAAGCTGTTTGTAAATGTTTGTGAAAAAGTTAACGATTTTTTTTATTTGATCGCATTTGGCAGTGAAATGGTGGCATGAAATATACCAAAATGGGCCTAGACCAATACTTTGGGTTGTCTACTAAAACAAAATATGTACATGTGAAGGGTTTTTCAGGGATTCCTGACAGATAGTGTTACAATGTAACTATCGCTAATTTTGAGGGGGGAAAAATGGTTTGGAAATAGCAAAGTGCTACTTGTACTTATTGCCCTATAAAAATCAAAGAACATGTAAACATTGGGTATTTCTAAACTCATGACAACATTTAGAAACTATTTAGCATGGGTGTTTTTTGGTGTTTGTAAATGTGTAACAGATGTTGGGATTCAAAGTTAGAAAAAGTGGGGTTTTTTTTTCAATTTTTTCATCACATTTTATACATTTTTTTATAGTAAATTCTAAGATATGATGAAAATAATTGTATCTTTAGAAAGTCCATTTAATGGTGAGAAAACCGGTAAATAATATGTGTGGGTACATTAAATGAGTAAGAGGAAAATTACAGCTAAACACAAACACTGCAGAAATGTAAAAATAGCCCTGATCCTTAACAGTAAGAAAATTGAACAAGGGCCGAATGTTTATTAGTACAATAACAGGGAAATGTAAACTTTGATGAATGAAAGTGCCCCTGTTTTTAATAGTATTTTTAAAAACAAGGCACTGATTGATGAACGTTTACCTTCACTTTAAAGGGACACAAAACCCACATATTTTTCTTTCATGAGTCAGATAGAAAAAAAAAAATTGAAACAACTTTCCAAACTACTTATTTTATCCACTTTGCTTCATTCTCTTGGTATCCTTTGTTGAAGGAGCAGAAATGCACTACTGGTAGCTAGCTGAAAACATAGGGGGATATTTATCAAGCTATCAATCGCAAACACGCTGGAATTCCGCAGCATAATTGTGGCGAGCTTGATCCGACCTAGTTATCAAAGCCTACAGACCGGCAAAAGTTGAAATCTGTGACGTACCATATGATCCGCTGGTCCCAATCCGACACAGATCGATGCTTACGTTATTACAGATGTTACGAATACACATTCTGCACTATTTGACACTTTTTAAAAGTTATCAAATAGTTAACAGGTACGTTTGTGGCTATTCCGGCCCAGCGTACCTGGTTTTCAATCCGCCACCCTGGAGGCCGCTGATACCATAGGAATCAATGGGAGTCTGAAAGCAGCGAAAGCTTATGTTCGATGCTGCCAGATATCCCATTGATTTATATGGTAGAAAAACAGTAACGTTTACACCTAACACCCTAACATAAGCCCTGAGTCTAAACACCCCTAATCTGCCACCCCGACATCGCCGCCACCTACATAATGTTATTAACCCCTATCCCGCCACTCCCGGAACCCGCCGCCACTAAATAAATGTATTAAGCCCTATCCCGCCGCTCCCGGACCCCGCCGCCACTAAGTAAACGTATTAACCCCTAAACCTCTGGCCGCCCACATCACTACCATTAACTAAACCTATTAACCCCTAAACCACCAGGCCCCAACATCGCCATAAACTAAATTAAGCTATTAACCCCTAGACCTAACAACCTAGCTAGCTTTTTATTCGGCTGTATACCAACTTTATTTATACCCTGTCACTAAACGCTGCCACTATACTAAAATGTTTAATCCCTATCCCGCCGCTCCCGGAACCCACCGCAATTTTAATAAAGTTATTTACCCCAATCCCGCCGCAACTTTAATTTAGTTATTAACCCCTATCCCGCCGCTCCCGGACCCCGCCAACACTAAATAAAAGTATTAACCCCTAAACCTCCCGCATCATTTCCATTAACTAAACCTATTAACCCCTAAACCGCCAGCCCCCCACATCACCATAAACTAAAATAAGCTATTAACCCCTAAACCTAACAACCCGCTAACTTTACATTAAAATTACAACATCCCTATCTTAAAATAAATTTAAACTTACCTTTAGAATTTAAAGGAACTAATTCTAAACTAGTAATTAACCTACCCTAACTATTATACTAAAATTACATTAAACTAGCAATTAAATTAACTAAATTACATATTAAAAAACCCTAACCCTACTCAAATTATTTAAATCTACTATTAAAAATTACTAAATTACAAAAAAAAATAAACGCTAAGTTGCAAAAAAATAAAACACTAAATTACGAGAAACCCCCCCCCCACAGTATCAAAAATAAAAAAGAATTACACCTAATCTAATAGCCCTATCAAAATAAAAAGCCCCCCCAAAATAGAAAAAAACCTAGCCTACAATAAACTACCAATGGCCCTTAAAGGGGCCTTTTGCGGGGCATTGCCCCAAAGAAATCAGCTCTTTCACTTGCAAAAAAAAAATACAAACACCCCCAACAGTAAAACCCACCACCCAACCCCCCCAAATAAAAAGCCTATCTAAAAAAACCTAAGCTCCCCATTGCCAAAAAAACCTTAAATAAACCTAACACTAACCCCCGACGATCCACTTGCAGTTTTTGAAGTTCCGCTTGAAGGATCCATCCAGCCGACAAGAAGTCTTCATCCGGACGGCCTCTTCCATCTTCATCCATCCGGCAAAGTCTTCATCCATGCAGCCTCTTCTATCTTCATCCATCCGGCGCGGAGCGGGTCCATCCTGAAGACATCCGGCACAAAGCTCCTCTTCAATACGGTCGCCACCGTTAACTGGAACGTGAATGCAAGTGACGTCACCCAAGATGGTGTCCCTTGCATTCCTATTGGCAAAAAGTTATAAGGGCTCAAAGATATGAGGTCTCATGTTTTAGAAAAAAAAGGCAGACAAAGGTCTTTAAAATAGAGATACGAGGGGAACTTCCGGGCAGCGGCCATGACAGATCGCAGTTTTGAGTGTTGCTCTTGCCTAGAAGATTAAGCTTGATAAAATACCTCAACAAGGTGCCATCTGGCATGAAATCTTATATCCTACAAACAAGCATTTGGCTAGCTGCCAACACCAGAACACTGGAGCTTATATTGAGGGTGTGTTGCAACACTTGCTGATATTCTTAGAAATGAAGGAAGTTTACATAGCCTTACAAAATCTCCAGCAGGAGGTCAAGATTGCTGCTAGACTCGGCCGTCTCCAATCTCTTGTGGACACTATGGGGGATATTTATCAAGCCGTCAACCGCAAATACGCTGGAATTCCGCAGCATATTTGTGGCGGGCTTCATTCGACCTAGTCATCAAAGCCTACAGACCGGCAAAAGTTGAAATCTGTGACGTAACATACGATCCGCCGGTCTCAATCCGACACAGATCAATGCTTACGTCATTACAGATGTTCCGAATACACATTCGGCACTATTTGACACTTTTTCAAAGTTATCAAATAGTTAACTGGTACGCTCGTGGCTATTCCGGCCCAGCGTACCTGGTTTTCAATCTGCCACTCTGGAGGCCGTGGATGCCATAGGTCTGAAAGCAGTGAAAGCTTATGTTCGATGCTGCCAGATATCCTATTGATTTCTATGGTTGAAAACCAGTAACGTTCACACCTAACACTCTAACATAAGCCCCAGGTCTAAACACCCCTAATCTGCCGTCCCTGACATCGCTGCCACCTACATAATGTTATTAACCCCTATCCCGCCGTTTCTTAACACCGCCGCAACTAAATAAATGTATTAACCCCTATTCCGCCGCTCCCGGACCCTGCCGCCAGTAAATAAAGTTATTAACCCCTATCCCGCTGCTCCTGGACCCCACTGCAATTTTAATAAAGTTATTAACCCCTATCCCGCCGCTCCCGGACCTCGCCGCAACTTTAATAAAGTTATTAACCCCTATCCCATCGCTCCCGGACGCCGACACCACTAAATAAATGTATTAACCCCTATTCCGTCACTCCTGGACCCCGCCGCCACATAAATAAAGTTATTAACCTCTATCCCGCTGCTCCTGGACCCCGCCACCACCTAAACGTATTAACCCCTAAACCTCTGGCCTCTTACATCACTACCATTAACTAAACCTATTAACCCCTAAACTGCCAGCCCCCCACATCGCCATAAACTAAATTAAGCTATTAAACCCTAAACCTAACAACCCGCTAACTTTACATTAATATTACAACATCCCTATCTTATAATAAATTAAAACTTACCTTAAGAATTAAAATAAACTATATTAAATTATTAATTAACCTACCCTAACTATTATACTAAAATTACATTAAACTACCAATTAAATAAACTAAATTACATATTAAAAAACCCTAACCCTACTCAAATTATTTAAATCTACTATTAAAGACTACTAAATTACAAAAACAAACACAAAGTTACAAAAACAAACAAACCACAGTATCAAAAATAAAAACGATTTACACCTAATCTAATAGCCCTATCAAAATAAAAAAGCCCCCCCCCAAATAAAAAAAAACCCCTAGCCTACAATAAACTACCAATGACCCTTAAAAGGGCCTTTTGCGGGGCATTGCCCCAAAGAAATCAGCTCTTTCGGGGGGCGTGTCTGGGCAGCGTCCATGATAGGATGCAATATCAGTAACTCCGGGTGAGATCTGGACAATCCGCCAATATTGAACAGATTTATGCTACATGTCTGGAAAACCAGGACATTTACATGTATATCACGCTGTGCTGAACCGATTGATATTAGTTTTGTAGACCCTATGACCCTGAAGTACTGATCTGGACCGTCAAGGCCTTAGGCGGCCTCAACATAAGGCCTCAGCACCCCCCCCCCCCCTTTTATCCGGGTAAAGCAGTCACAGTTGGACTGCCAGAGGATACTCCTCCCTTCACAACCTACACCACCTAGAGCAGTTTATTGTGGGAGCCACCAAACTTGTAAACGAATATTCACATTGTGGAGCTGTTTGAAATCTCCTCCGGAAAATGGAGGCCCTGGCCAGGTGGGAAGCTTAGATGACGCAGCTTATCGAAGATCACTATAAAAGCTTAGAACTCAAGCTATGTAACCTATTCCTAAATCCAAAGCCTAAATACACTGGTCAAACAACAAGAATGACTGAGCCGATAAAGGAGCCGACCTATCTAATTACCAGGGGGCTCAACACCCCACCTCAGCCCGTAATGCTGGATGATAGTGACCAACCCTTTACAGCACCTCCGGAGGCTCCACAGAATGTAGAAGTTCCCTCACTACACCCCTGGATTGCGGCTCATATACCTGATAATCCGGCTGCAGATAGAAATATACCGCCTGTGGTGCTGTGGTCAAGGGACGACCTGGCAACTACATGGATTAGACGCAGCAGACGGAGGGCGAGACAGTGGGCCTTAATGGTTCCCGTATTTCACACAGTCACAGGCCGACCCAGGGGGTTACAAAAAAGGCGACCGGCTCAGCTAGGGGGAGCAGCAGCAAGTCAGGGTTCTCTTTCTCCCTGTGAACTACGAAGCACCCGACTTCCTCTTACTGCAGAGGGTTACAGACATAAGGTTGGGGACAGATCCCGGGTGGCCCTCAGCAGACAGCGATACCACAATGAGCTCCTTAACCCATCTTGTGCCCACCTGCTCCCACGACTTGGAGTGGGATAGAGCCAGCTACTTCTCATTGACAAGCTCCATACCCTAGTGAATATTCCTCATGATAAGTGATATAGAGCGGGATAAGTAAGGCGGGAGGTCTAAGGTTTGGGACTTATAATAGAAAAAACCCAATGTGAGAAAATTCAGTCTGAGCCCCTATGCATGCCTAGATTGGATCTTAGGGCAAACTAATGAACTATTATGTTTATGAGGACTCTGAGACTTAATAATAGTTTTAGACGATCTTTATCTAGATAGTTGGTTCCTATATATTACTTGTACTTCTTAACTTAAAGCTGACCTTTGTTGCTATTTATTTATTTTCCTTTCCTTGTATTTTTGACACCCAAATGCCTTGTGTATTCTTTTTATGAGCCTCTAGACAAACTTTAATAATACCTGTGTTTTCTGTCAATTACGGTGCTCATACTAATCCTGTACTGGTTAGTAGATATTATGTTATACTGTACTATTGTGATTAGACTATGCTTAGATTTCCCCCTGGCTTTCTTAGTTCATTCAGAGTCTTTAGTTTGACATCTAAAATCTATCCCTTATGCATTCCCGAACAACTATATACCCATATAGGAGCAGGGTTATCTACTCTAAATATTGAAGTGCTGACCTATAATAAGAAGTATTAATAATGTACTAGCCTTACTTTATTCATGTTAGCTTTTGTTCAGAATCTGTTGGACATAGAATATGCTAAAAAAACTTAAATAAACCTAAAACTAACCCCCGGCGATCCACTTACAGTTTTTGAATTTCCGCTTAAAGGATCCATCCAGCCGGCAAGAAGTCTTCATTCGGGCGGCCTCTTCTATTTTCATCCATCCGGTGAAGTCTTCATCCATGCGGCCTCTTATATCTTCATCCATCTGGCACGTAGCGGGTCCATACTGAAGACATCCAGCATGGAGCTCCTAATCAATACGGTCGCCACCGTAAACTAGAACTTGAATGCAAGTGACGTCATGCAGCATCCAAGATGGTGTCCCTTGCATTCCTATTGGCTGAAAGGTTCCAATCAGCCAATAGGATTAGAGCTGCTAAAATCCTATTGGCTGTTTCAATCAGCCAATAGGATTGATCTCACAAGTTTCTTTCTGTCTTAATGATAGTAAAGCATAATGTTTTAACTGAGATACATCTGATTGGATATTTAATGTCATGTGACCCTCCTATTCCCAAGCAGACCTGATAGAAGACTACTAACCAAAAAACGGCTCGAATGGGAACAGCAACAACTTAAAGCAAAGAAGCTCAAATCACAGATAGCGAAATTTCTCAACAAAAATATTAATTTGAATGTTGTTTGACAATGTTTAATATTTTTTTATTTAGGTTTATTTTTGTTTAGTTTAGGGCTCTTAATGAGTGTAAATCCGGCCTCCACCAATGGGGTAATAGGTAGCGTCATTGATTATGTATTTAAACACTGCCTGTGTAGCGGAAAGGTATGCTTGGTTTGTAAAGCACTTTTAAAGTTTGTAAATGCTTTTGAGAAAGACGGCTGGGTCAGTTAAAACGCGTTGGAAAAATAAGAGAAAACCTGTGAAGTTCTTTCCTTGCACTTACTAGGAGCCAGTCATTGGAAATATATGCTGTGAGTATATACACTCCATTATATGTTGTTTTGACACGATATTGCAGCACAACCCTTTGATTTCAACTAGGAGTACACTTTTTCAGACTAATTGTAAAGAAAGCCGAATATGCACAAGCGAATAGAAGTGGCTCAAAAGTGAACCTTCTCCTCCTTTTTGACACAATTCATCTATCTATACAGGCTTTGGGAGAGACTGTGGTTCCACTATTAAAGGGAAGTATCAATCCATATTGTATACCTTTGTTCTCAGAATGGTACTCTGGCGATTTTACAAGGTCAGAGATTACGGATTAGGCACTAATGAACAGTTTCATATATCCTGTCCCATCTCCACATAGCCTACAGAAGTGTAAGTTAAAGACTCTTGGCATATATACAGTGGACAGACAGCTCCTTATCGGTCAAAGTTTCCTTGACGGAAGTGCCTGTCCCTGCATTCACAATAGAGCTGGTATCTTGCTCCATATAGCTGTACCATGGAGGGTGAATGCGTACACCTTTGATGTTTGCTGGTATTCAGAGATGATTCGACAGGAGGACTGGGTCCCTGAGGGTCACAGCAAAATAGGATTAGGCTGACATTCTCCTTCTAGCTGAATGAATGAGAACAAATACGTGTGAGGCTGCCTGGATCTGATATAAGTTCTTAAACGTCTTATGATGACTGATTGATAGACCAGATGTATGAGGATATATGGAGTCTTCCTATTTATGTAACTCTGTTCCAATGCTGTATACTTTATAATATGTTTACTGCCTAATAGCTAATGGATTTTGTCATTTATCACTGTTACATTATGGGAGCTTATGTACTGCTATACATTTTATGTTTGTTCCCCTTATTTCTAACATGCTTAGGGGCCATGCAACCACAAGTCTACTGCAGCTCTTTCTCTTAGTTATGTAATGAGTGTTAGAGTGCAGCTGCTAGCTTCTCCAAACTCCAACAGGGTAGGAGCCAAACAAGACTAAAATAGCAAAGAAGAACAAGAGAAGGCACCACAATGGTGCAATATCATACGGGTGTATGAGAGGTATATGTAAAAATAATCACATTATACTCACAAACTCCAAAGCACTTAAAAAGTGCCAGATGGGCGTGCTGAACTATCACAAGCTGTTCAGAAAGCTCTCGCAGGCGTGTCCACTGCTGTTGCATCTCAGAAAGGAATCCAACCACAAGCACAGGTGTATTAGGATTGGATACAGCAAACTGCTCACACCCAGTTAGGGACCGCGATTTCGTCGGATGCCAAATAGTAGTAATCAGCATAAAAAGGTGTGCCGTTACATGTCTAAGTACAATAGACTTTATTAAAAGTTGAAAACATTCAATAATGTGAACTTATTGTGGTCTGTTCTGCACATAAGATCATCGCCTAGAGTTTTTGGAATTTATACATGAACTAGTCATTTCTTAGCGACTAATTTTTCAGTTTTACTATTGAGGTGTCATCGCCTGATACCCACACATTGAATATCTTTAATTGAGCAATATAAGGCAGTGCATGCTGTAGTATTAATGCTTTAGAACTGTTATGCCTTCAGCGTATAGTTATAAACATAGATTCACTGTTGTTTTATAGTCTACAGATTAGAAATCTGGTTGCATACTGTGTCATCCCGAAGGTCCAAGAGTGGCCTTCCTTATAAAAGTCCAAGACATCTATCTGAGTCGTATTATATTTATCCACCTACAGATTCACTGAAATAAGCTAATAATTTTTGCTTTTACCATACTGAGGTTATTTTATTTTTTATTCATCATTTTTCAATACCTTATAATATAATCAGATAGTGAAAATAAGGAACCAAGCTTAAACCAATAGAAATGTCAGTTGGATGTTTTGTCTCACGATTAAGATGAGTAAGTTCAAAGATAGTCCAAAGAGCCCCTGAAGAATCCGTGAGATCCACCACATCAGAACATTGTATGTTCCTTAATAACAATAATACTTTTATAAAAAATACTAATACATTCACTGAATAACAAAATGACATCTTCTGCGTTCAAATAAAATATTTGGTTTATCGTTATTAAATTAATCTTTACTTTGTGTGTAAATCTATCATAGTGTTGCTTTTTTTTATTCTTAGACTATTACCTCCAGAATTGTCTCAATTTCAGCATATAAATCCATCTGGTCCATTAGATAGTAATGTATTTTTTCCAGTGAGACTGTAGAGTGTACTTGAGATCGCCATTCCGATACAGATGGAATCTTAGTTTGTTTCCAATATCTAGGTATAACTTGTTTAGCACTATTTAAAAGAATCAGTAATGCTCTATCCTGAACCTTTGAGAGTTTAGATATTGGGTTATATAATAAAATAATAGTAGGGTCCATTGGTATTTGGATCGTGTGTAGCCTATTTATCTCTTTTACTACTAAGGACCAAGTGTTAGATAATTTTGGGCATAACCACCATGGGCCCGATCCGATATGCGACGCCAAATTTTGCGCTGGTTTGGTATCACATATACGGCGTAACCTAGAAGTTACGCTCGTATATTTCACCCTTCGGCCATAGTTTTTTGGCCCATAGAGTGTATACCAAACCCGCGCAGTTTGGTATCCAATATACAGCGTAAGGACTTACGTGGCGAAAATGGAGAAATCTTACTCCATTTTCACCTCGCCACAAATTGCAGGCGTAGTAAGCCTTACGTTGAGTATTGGAGCCCCGTAACTCCCTAAACTACCTGCAAAATAAAACCTAACACCTAACGCATGCACAATGTCTATCTACCTGTCAACCGCAATCCCCCACCGCAATCTTTAATAAAGTGCTTATCCCCTAAACTGCCGCTCCTGGACCCCGCCGCCAGCTACATTAAATGTCTTACCCCCTAATCTGACCCCCCTACACCGCCGCCAGCTATATTAAATGTCTAACCCCCTAATGTAATCCCCCTACACCGCCGCCAGCTACATTAAAATGATTACCCCCTAATAAGATCCCCCTACACCGCCGCTAGCTACATTAAAATGATTACCCCCTAATATGATCTCCCTACACCGCCGCCAGCTACATTAAAATGATTACCCCCTAATGTGAGCCCCTACCCTGCCGCCACCTACATTAAAATGATTACCCCCTAATGTGAGCCCCTACCCCACCGCCAGCTACATTAAAATGATTACCCCCTAATGTGAGCCCCTACCCCGCCGCCACCTACATTAAAATGATTACCCCCTAATGTGAGCCCCTACCTCACCACCAGCTACATTAAAATGATTACCCCCTAATGTGGGGTTCCTCTTTCCCCACAATTTCTCCAACACTGGTCAGATGAGTTCCGGTTACTTTGCTTTGATTCCTTTTGATTCCTTTTTGGGGTTAGATACCACCTCAGTAATAATTTATAATTTTTTTCTAGAATAAAAGCTGAAATAGATGATTTAGCATGTCTTGCAAATATTAAATTCCATTCTTTCCTTGAAAGAGGTGACATAATTTCGTGTAACCAAGCATTTGTGTATGAGGGTAGTTTGGAGGTCTTAGAGGTATTTAATAATTTATATATCAAGGATAGTGTGCCATTAGTTTGGATATTTCCCGAGCATAGCATTTCAAATGGGAGTCTTTGTCTAATTAAATTGTATTTGCTAGGGTATTTTGATAGAAAGAGATAGCTATTAGCTCTTCCTTAGTCTTTAAGTTGTTTCCACGCATCAAGGTATGAAACGGTAGAGCATCGCTTAACAATTTTATGTTAATATAACTAGGGTATTCACAAAATGGTAATGAGTCATCTAATAGGATAGATGTAAGTGGGGATGGTATGGATGAAATATGATTTAAACATTTAAGAGTAATTTTTCATGTCCTAAAAACTTCATATAGTATAGGGTAAGTTAAAGATATTTTTGGCCATGTTTTTATTGGTAACCAACATCTACCACCCAATTGCCTATCTTGTGTTAAGTTATGCTCCAATTGTACCCACTCCTTTTGATTCACATTTTAACACCAGTCTACTATTCTTTGTAGTTCCAATGCTCTCCTATACTTTTCTAAGCATGGAACCCCTAAACCCCCATTCAGGGAGAAAGAGGGTAGATTTAGATACTCTTGGAGCGGATCCATGCCAAATATATTTATTCAGTATTGATTGGAATTTAGGAATATAGGAAGCGGGTAGAGGGATGGGTAAAGTCTGAAATAAATATAACAATCTTGGAACAAAGGTCATTTTCACTGTATGTATACGGCCTAGCCACAAAATAGGTTTTTGTTTTATTCTGTCCAACTCGATCGCAGTCTCTTTCAGCAACTTCTCATAATTTAATTTTACTAGATTTCTCTGGTCATTAGCTATCATAATCCCCAGATATTTTATATAAAGGGAATTAATTTGAAAATTATTAATTTGTTTAATTAATTGGAGATTGAGTTCATCTAATCCAGAACTCAAGAGTTCAGATTTAGAGTGGTTTATAGAAAAATTTGAGTACTAGCTATAAGTATCAAGTGCCTGAAGTACTGTTGAAATAGACTGAACTGGGTCAGTGAGTGTGAAAAGGACATCGTCTGCATACAGTGACATTTTAAAAGTCTTATCTCCTATGGAAATACCATGTATTTTGTCGTGATTTCTAATTTAGGATGCGATAACCTCTATTGCAAGTGCGAATATAATTGGGGATAATGGGCATCCCTGACGGGTGCCATTATAAATATAAAATGGGTTAGACAGCCAATAGAATGCGAGCTCAATCTGATTGGCTGATTGGATCAGCCAATCGGATTGAGCTTGAATCTGATTGGCTGATTCCATCAGCCAATCAGATTATTCCTACCTTAATTCCGATTGGCTGATAGAATCCTATCAGCCAATCGGAATTCGAGGGACGCCATCTTGGATGATGTCCCTTAAAGGAACCGTCATTCGCCGGGAGTTCGTCGTGGAGGAAGGATGTTCCGCGTCGGCGGGATGAAGATGGAGCCGGAAGAAAGAAGATTGAAGATGCCGCTTGATAGAAGACTTCAGCCGGATGATGGACCTCTTCAGCCCCCGCTTGGATGAAGACTTCAGCCGGATGATGGACCTCTTCAGCCCCCGCTTGGATGAAGACTTCAGCCGGATGATGGACCTCTTCAGCCCCCGCTTGGATGAAGACTTCAGCCGGATGATGGACCTCTTCAGCGCCACGCTTGGATGAAGACATTGCCCGGATTGGATGAAGAATTCGGCTCGGCTGAGTGAAAACGACTCAAGGTAGGAAGATTTTCAAGGGGGTAGTGTTAGGTTTATTTAAGGGGGGGTTTGGGTTAGGGTAGGGGTATGTGGGTGGTGGGTTTTAATGTTGGGGGGGGCGTATTTTTATTTTACAGGCAAAAGAGCTGTTTTCTTTGGGGCATGCCCCACAAAAGGCCCTTTTAGGGCTGGTAAGGTAATAGAGCTGGTATCTTTTTAATGTAGAATAGGGTAGGGAATTTTTTTATTTTGGGGGGCTTTGTTATTTTATTAGGGGGCTTAGAGTAGGTGTAATTAGCTTAAAATTGTTGTAATATTTTTATGTTTGTAAAAAAAATTATTTTTTTGTACTTTAGTTAGTGTATTTATTTGTATTTATTTGTAGGTATTTGTATTTAATTTATTTAATTATAGTGTAGTGTTAGGTTTAATTGTAACTTAGGTTAGGATTTATTTTACTGGTAATTTTGTATTTCTTTTAGCTAGGTAGTTATTAAATAGTTAATAACTATTTAATAGCTATTCTACCTAGTTAAAATAAATTGAAAGTTGCCTGTAAAATAAAAATAAATCCTAAAATAGCTACAATATAATTATTATTTATATTGTAGCTATATTAGGGTTTATTTTACAGGTAAGTATTTAGCTTTAAATAGGAATAATTTAGTTAATAAGAGTTAATTTATTTCGTTAGATTTAAATTAAATTTAATTTAGGGGGTGTTAGGGTTAGGGTTAGACTTAGCTTTAGGGGTTAATTATTTTATTATAGTTTGCGGCGGTATAGGGGGGCAGGATAGGGGTTAATAAAAATATTATAGGTGGCGACGGTGTAGGGGGGGCAGATTAGGGGTTAATAAGTTTAATATAGGTGGCAGCGGGGGCGGTTTAGGGGTTAAACTATTTATTTTGTTGCGGCGGGGTCTGGGAGCGGCAGGATAGGGGTTAATACATTTATTAGGGGTGGCGGTGGTATAGGGGGGCAGTATAGGGGTTAATAGGTATTATGTAGGTGGCGGCGGGGTCCGGGAGCGGCGGTTTAGGGGTTAAAATGTTTAATATAGGTGGCGGCGGTGTAGGGGGGACAGATTAGGGGTGCTTAGACTCGGGTACATGTTAGGGTGTTAGGTGTACACACTTCCCATAGGAATGAATGGGATGTCAGGCAGCAGCGAACTTAAACTTTCGCTATGGTCTGACTCCCATTGATTCCTATGGGATCCGCCACCTCCAGGGCGGCGGTTTGAGAACCAGGTACTCTGGGCCGGAAAAGTGCCGAGCATACCTGCTAGTTTTTTGATAACTAGCAAAAGTAGTCAGATTGTGCCGCACTTGTGTGCAGAACATCTGTAGTGACGTAAGAATCGATCTGTGTCGGACTAAGTCCTGCGGATCGAAGCTTACATCACTAAATTCTACTTTTGCCGGTATCTAGGGCTTGATAACTAAGGCGAATCAGCCTCACCACAAATACGCTGCGGAATTCCAGCGTATTTGAGGTTGACGGCTTGATAACTAGGGGCCATGATGATTGTTTAGAATTTGGAAGAATTTTTTTTATTTTTTTCAAACATAAAAAAAAGTGGTAGACATCAGTATTTGTAAACATTTAGGGTACTATCACAATCCTGTTGTAAAGACAGGTGTAAACTCAGTGCAGAATGATGAGCTTTGAGTGTTCCTCCATGTTAAAGGGACATAATACTCATATGCTAAATCACTTGAAACTGATGCAGTATAACTGTAAAAAGCTGACAGGAAAATATCACCTGAGCATCTATATGTAAAAAAGGAAGATATTTTACCTCACAATTTCCTTAGTTCAGCAGAGTAAGTTCTGTGTAAAAAGTTATACTCAGCTGCTCCCAGCTGCAAGTAAAAAAAAAAAAAAAATTAAGAAATGAACAGCAGCCAATCAGCATCAGCAGTGCTGAGGTCATGAACTCGTTTACTGTGATCTCATGAGATTTCACTTAACTCTCATGAGATTTCATAGCAAACTTCCTTTAAACTGAATAGGGAAATAAAATGAGAGTGCACGAGGCTCATCCCTTCAGCTGTCCCAGGGCAGACATACTAATATGCTGCTTAGAAATCCTTTACAATGGGATGTGGCTACTGAGGAACTTTTGAGGTAAAATATCTATCTTTTTTACATAGAGATGTTCAGGTGATATTTTCTAGTCAGCTTTTTACAGCTATGCTGCATCACTTTCAAGTGTTTAAAGGGCCATAATACCCAAATGTTTAAACACTTGAAAGTGATGCAGTATAGCTGTAAAAAGCTGACTAGAAAATATCACCTGAACATCTCTATGTAAAAAAGAAAGATATTTTACCTCAAAAGTTTCTCAGTAGCCACCTCCCATTATAAAGCATTTCTAAGCAGCATATTAGTATGTCTGTCCTGGGACAGCTTAGGGAATGAGCCTAGTGCCCTCTCATATTATTTCCCTATTCAGCTTACTATGAAGTCTCATGAGAGTTAAGTCAAATCTCATGAGATCACAGTAAAAGAGTTCATGACCTCAGCACTGCTGATGCTGATTGGCTGCTGTTCATTTCTTCATTTTTTTATTTTTTTACCTGCAGCTAGGAGCAGCTGAGTATAACTTTTTACACAGAACTTACTCTTCTGAGCTGAGGAGATTGTGAGGTAAAATATCTTCCTTTTTTACATAGAGATGCTCAGGTGATATTTTCCTGTCAGCTTTTTACAGTTATGCTGCATCAGTTTCAAGTGATTTAGCATATGAGTATTATGTCCCTTTAAACATTTGGGTATTATGGCCCTTTAAGCTAATTCTATCTACATATTAAAGGGACAGTAAAATCAAACCATGATTCAGATAGAGCACGCAACGTTCCAATTTACTTACATTAACTAATTTGTTCTTTACCCAGGTAAGCTAAGGATATGTAATGCACTACTGGGAGCTAGCAGCTGATTGATGGCTGCCCATATATGCCTCTTGTCATTGGCTTACCTGATGTGTTCAGCTAGCTCCCAGTAGTGCTGTTTCAACAAAGGATTCCATGAAAATGATGCAAATTATGTAATAGAAGTAAACTGCAAAGCTGTTTAAAGTTGTATGTTCTATCTGAATCATGAAAATAAAAGTAGGGTTTCAAGTACCTTTATTGCTTTTTTTCATAACTTGTTTCACAATATTCAGGCTGGTTCCCAAGATAGATGTAAATCTGTCAGTACCAGCATGTTACTATATTATATAGGTAACAATGTTCATAAGTAATGGGCAACATTTTAATCTGCCATAATGATCCACTGCAATATCTCCACTCTAAATTGACCATACTCCACCTTACCAAGCGGATCCCACTATTGAAACGTTCTAAATAATGAATCACAGTTAACCCTACAACATAGACAGCACATCACACTTAGTGGTGCCACTCCCATACCCACCTTTATCAAGAGCACAACCCCTCTCATTGGTTGACCACCATGTATGCGCAAGTCCCTTAGCTCTGTGTTGTTATCAATACGATGGCAAGTTGTTGTTTTTTATTCATCTTGAGATATCAAAGCTCTTATTACCCAATCCAGAGCTTGATGAATCCCATAAGCCAGGGTTCATTTTCCTAACCTTATTAATTATTATGCTTTATAATTTTGTATAGACTCCCTTGTTGTGCTACTAATAAATGTTTATCTGGCTTCTCTATACTCTTCTGGCTCACAAGCCTTATATTAATTTGTCAACCCCTGGCCTAATCTATATTATTCACAAATGCTAGGATTTACTATCACTTTAAATAAATTGTTAAAGGGACATAATACTCATATGCTAAATAACTTGAAACTGATGCAGTACAACTGTAAAAAGCTGACAGGAAAATATCACCTGAGCATCTCTATGTAAAAAAGGAAGATATTTTACCTCACAATCTCCTCAGCTCACCAGAGTAAGTTCAGTGTAAAAAGTTATAATTCAGCTGCTGTCCAGCTGCAGGTAAAAAAAAAAATAACAAACATGAAGAAATTAACTGCAGCCAATCAGCATCAGCAGTGCTGAGGTCATGAACCCTTTTACTGTGATCTCATGAGATTTGACTTAACTCTCATGAGATTTCATAGTAAACTTCCTTAAACTGAATAGGGAAATAAGATGAGAGTGCACGTAAGCTCTCTCCTTTTGTTGTCCCGAGACAGACATACTGATTTGCTGCTTAGAAGTCCTTTACAATGGGATGTGGCTACTGAGGAACTTTTGAGGTAAAAACATAATTTATGCTTACCTGATAAATTCCTTTCTTCTGTTGTGTGATCAGTCCACGGGTCATCATTACTTCTGGGATATAACTCCTCCCCAACAGGAAATGCAAGAGGATTCACCCAGCAGAGCTGCATATAGCTCCTCCCCCCTACGTCAGTCCCAGTCATTCGACCAAGAATCAACGAGAAAGGAGTAACCAAGGGTGAAGTGGTGACTGGAGTATAATTTAAAAAATATTTACCTGCCTTAAAACAGGGCGGGCCGTGGACTGATCACACAACAGAAGAAAGGAATTTATCAGGTAAGCATAAATTATGTTTTCTTCTGTTATGTGTGATCAGTCCACGGGTCATCATTACTTCTGGGATACCAATACCAAAGCAAAAGTACACGGATGACGGGAGGGATAGGCAGGCTCATTATACAGAAGGAACCACTGCCTGAAGAACCTTTCTCCCAAAAATAGCCTCCGAAGAAGCAAAAGTGTCAAATTTGTAAAATTTGGAAAAAGTATGAAGCGA
Organism: Bombina bombina; assembly: GCF_027579735.1. Taxonomy (NCBI): domain Eukaryota; kingdom Metazoa; phylum Chordata; class Amphibia; order Anura; family Bombinatoridae; genus Bombina; species Bombina bombina. Next base: position 72,836,352 of record NC_069501.1, on the reverse strand, counting down.
AGACCAAGTTGCAGCCTTGCAAATCTGTTCAACAGAGGCCTCATTCTTAAAGGCCCAAGTGGAAGCCACAGCTCTAGTGGAGTGAGCTGTAATTCTTTCAGGAGGCTGCTGTCCAGCAGTCTCATAGGCTAAACGTATTATGCTACGGAGCCAAAAAGAGAGAGAGGTAGCAGAAGCTTTTTGACCTCTCCTCTGTCCAGAATAAACGACAAACAGGGAAGAAGTTTGGCGAAAATCTTTAGTTGCCTGCAAGTAGAACTTGAGGGCACGAACTACATCCAGATTGTGTAGAAGACGTTCCTTCTTTGAAGAAGGATTTGGACACAAGGATGGAACAACAATCTCTTGATTGATGTTCCTGTTAGTGACTACCTTAGGTAAGAACCCAGGTTTAGTACGCAGAACTACCTTGTCTGAGTGAAAAATCAGATAAGGGGAATCACAATGTAAGGCTGATAACTCAGAGACTCTTCGAGCCGAGGAAATAGCCATTAAAAACAGAACTTTCCAAGATAACAATTTTATATCAATGGAATGAAGGGGTTCAAACGGAACACCCTGTAAAACGTTAAGAACTAAGTTTAAACTCCATGGCGGAGCAACAGCTTTAAACACAGGCTTGATCCTAGCTAAAGCCTGACAAAAGGCCTGGACGTCTGGATTTTCTGACAGACGCCTGTGTAACAAGATGGACAGAGCTGAAATCTGTCCCTTTAATGAACTAGCTGATAAACCCTTTTCTAAACCTTCTTGTAGAAAAGACAATATCCTAGCGATCCTAACCTTACTCCAGGAGTAACCTTTGGATTCGCACCAGTATAGGTATTTCCGCCATATTTTATGGTAAATCCTTCTGGTAACAGGCTTCCTAGCCTGTATCAGGGTATCAATAACCGACTCAGAAAAACCACGTTTTGATAAAATCAAGCGTTCAATTTCCAAGCAGTCAGCTTCAGAGAAGTTAGATTTTGATGTTTGAATGGACCCTGTATCAGAAGGTCCTGTCTTAGAGGTAGAGACCAAGGCGGACAGGATGACATGTCCACTAGATCTGCATACCAAGTCCTGCGTGGCCATGCAGGCGCTATTAGAATTACTGATGCTCTCTCCTGTTTGATTTTGGCAATCAATCGAGGAAGCAGCGGGAAGGGTGGAAACACATAAGCCATCCCGAAGTTCCAAGGTGCTGTCAAAGCATCTATCAGAACCGCTCCCGGATCCCTGGATCTGGACCCGTAGCGAGGAAGTTTGGCGTTCTGGCGAGACGCCATGAGATCTATCTCTGGTGTGCCCCAACGTCGAAGTATTTGGGCAAAGACCTCCGGATGAAGTTCCCACTCCCCCGGATGAAAAGTCTGGCGACTCAAGAAATCCGCCTCCCAGTTCTCCACTCCCGGGATGTGGATTGCTGACAGGTGGCAAGAGTGAGACTCTGCCCAGCGAATTATCTTTGATACTTCCATCATTGCTAGGGAGCTTCTTGTCCCTCCCTGATGGTTGATGTAAGCTACAGTCGTGATGTTGTCCGACTGAAACCTGATGAACCCCCGAGTTGTTAACTGGGGCCAAGCCAGAAGGGCATTGAGAACTGCTCTCAATTCCAGAATGTTTATTGGAAGGAGACTCTCCTCCTGATTCCATAGTCCCTGAGCCTTCAGAGAATTCCAGACAGCGCCCCAACCTAGTAGGCTGGCGTCTGTTGTTACAATTGTCCAGTCTGGCCTGCTGAATGGCATCCCCCTGGACAGGTGTGGCCGATAAAGCCACCATAGAAGAGAATTTCTGGTCTCTTGATTCAGATTCAGAGTAGGGGACAAATCTGAGTAATCCCCATTCCACTGACTTAGCATGCACAATTGCAGCGGTCTGAGGTGTAGGCGTGCAAAAGGTACTATGTCCATTGCCGCTACCATTAAGCCGATCACCTCCATGCATTGAGCTACTGACGGGTGTTGAATGGAATGAAGGACACGGCATGCATTTTGAAGCTTTGTTAACCTGTCTTCTGTCAGGTAAATCTTCATTTCTACAGAATCTATAAGAGTCCCCAAGAATGGAACTCTTGTGAGAGGAAAAAGAGAACTCTTCTTTTCGTTCACTTTCCATCCATGCGACCTTAGAAATGCCAGAACTAACTCTGTATGAGACTTGGCAGTTTGAAAGCTTGAAGCTTGTATTAGAATGTCGTCTAGGTACGGAGCTACCGAAATCCCTCGCGGTCTTAGTACCGCCAGAAGGGCACCCAGAACCTTTGTGAAGATTCTTGGAGCCGTAGCCAATCCGAATGGAAGAGCTACAAACTGGTAGTGCCTGTCTAAGAAGGCAAACCTTAGATACCGGTGATGATCTTTGTGGATCGGTATGTGAAGGTAAGCATCCTTTAAATCCACTGTGGTCATGTACTGACCCTTTTGGATCATGGGTAAGATTGTCCGAATAGTTTCCATTTTGAACGATGGAACTCTTAGGAATTTGTTTAGAATCTTTAAATCTAAGATTGGCCTGAAAGTTCCCTCTTTTTTGGGAACCACAAACAGGTTTGAGTAGAACCCTTGTCCTTGTTCCGACCGCGGAACCGGATGGATCACTCCCATTAATAACAGATCTTGTACACAGCGTAGAAACGCTTCTTTCTTTATCTGGTTTGTTGACAACCTTGACAGATGAAATCTCCCTCTTGGGGGAGATAATTTGAAGTCTAGAAGGTATCCCTGAGATATGATCTCTAGTGCCCAGGGATCCTGAACATCTCTTGCCCAGGCCTGGGCGAAGAGAGAGAGTCTGCCCCCCACTAGATCCGGTCCCGGATCGGGGGCTCTCGGTTCATGCTGTCTTTGGGGCAGCAGCAGGTTTCCTGGCCTGCTTGCTCTTGTTCCAGGACTGGTTAGGCTTCCAGCCTTGCCTGTAACGAGCAACAGCTCCTTCCTGTTTTGGTGCAGTGGAGGTTGATGCTGCTCCTGTTTTGAAATTCCGAAAGGGACGAAAATTAGACTGTCTAGCCTTAGCTTTGGCTTTGTCTTGAGGTAGGGCGTGGCCCTTACCTCCTGTAATGTCAGCGATAATTTCTTTCAAACCGGGCCCAAATAAAGACTGCCCCTTGAAAGGTATATTAAGTAATTTGGACTTAGAAGTAACATCAGCTGACCAGGATTTTAGCCACAGCGCCCTACGTGCCTGTATGGCGAATCCTGAGTTCTTAGCCGTAAGTTTGGTTAAATGTACTACGGCCTCCGAAATGAAAGAATTAGCTAGTTTAAGGACTCTAAGCCTGTCCGTAATGTCGTCTAGCGTAGATGAACTAAGGTTCTCTTCCAGCGACTCAATCCAAAATGCTGCCGCAGCCGTAATCGGCGCGATACATGCAAGGGGTTGCAATATAAAACCTTGTTGAACAAACATTTTCTTAAGGTAACCCTCTAATTTTTTATCCATTGGATCTGAAAAAGCACAGCTATCCTCCACCGGGATAGTGGTACGCTTAGCTAAAGTAGAAACTGCTCCCTCCACCTTAGGGACCGTTTGCCATAAGTCCCGAGTGGTGGCGTCTATTGGAAACATCTTTCTAAATATTGGAGGGGGTGAGAACGGCACACCGGGTCTATCCCACTCCTTAGTAACAATTTCAGTTAGTCTCTTAGGTATAGGAAAAACGTCAGTACTCGCCGGTACCGCAAAGTATTTATCCAACCTACACAGTTTCTCTGGTATTGCAACGGTGTTACAATCGTTGAGAGCTGCTAAGACCTCCCCTAGTAATACACGGAGGTTCTCCAATTTAAATTTAAAATTTGAAATATCTGAATCCAATCTGTTTGGATCAGAACCGTCACCCACAGAATGAAGCTCTCCGTCCTCATGCTCTGCGAGCTGTGACGCAGTATCAGACATGGCCCTAGCATTGTCAGCGCACTCTGTTCTCACCCCAGAGTGATCACGCTTGCCTCTTAGTTCTGGTAATTTAGACAAAACTTCAGTCATAACAGTAGCCATATCTTGTAATGTTATCTGTAATGGCCGCCCAGATGTACTAGGCGCCATAATATCACGCACCTCCCGGGCGGGAGATGCAGGTACTGCCGCGTGAGGCGAGTTAGTCGGCATAACTCTCCCCTCGCTGTTTGGTGAAATTTGTTCACATTGTACAGATTGACTTTTATTTAAAGTAGCATCAATACAGTTAGTACATAAATTTCTATTGGGCTCCACCTTGGCATTGGAACAAATGACACAGATATCTTCCTCTGAGTCAGACATGTTTAACACACTAGCAATAAACTTACAACTTGGTTATAATCTTTTTTAGCAAAAACGTACTGTGCCTCAAAGAGGTACTAAACGATTAAATGACAGTTGAATAATTAACTGAAAAAAACAGTTATAGCATCAAACTTTAAAACAACACAACTTTTAGCAAAGGTTTGTTCCCATTAGTAAAATAACAATAATTAAATTTGACATAAAAAATACAAAGCAACGTTTTTATTCACAGTCACTATAAAAATTCTCACAGCTCTGCTGAGAGAATCTACCTCCCTCCAAAGAAGTTTGAAGACCCCTGAGATCTGTCAGAGATGAACCGGATCATGCAGGAAATATAAGAGTAACTGACTGGAATTTTTTGATGCGTAGCAAAGAGCGCCAAAAACGGCCCCTCCCTCTCCCACACAGCAGTGAAGAGAAACGAAACTGTCACAATTAAAAGCAAACAACTGCCAAGTGGAAAATAATGCCCAAATATTTATTCACACAGTACCTCAGCAATGTAAACGATTCTACATTCCAGCAAAAACGTTTAACATGATAAATACTTATTAAAAGAATTAGTGACCTTTAACAGAGTAGTTCCGGTGAAATACCATCCCCAGAATACTGAAGTGTATACATACATGTCATTATAACGGTATGGCAGGATTTTCTCATCAATTCCATTCAGAAAATAAAAACTGCTACATACCTCAATGCAGATTCATCTGCCCGCTGTCCCCTGATCTGAAGCCTTTACCTCCCTCAGATGGCCGAGAACAGCAATATGATCTTAACTACTCCGGTTAAAATCATAGTAAAAAACTCTGGCAGATTCTTCCTCAAACTCTGCCAGAGAAGTAATAACACGCTCCGGTGCTATTGTAAAATAACAAACTTTTGATTGAAGTCATAAAAACTAAGTATAATCACCATAGTCCTCTCACACATCCTATCTAGTCGTTGGGTGCAAGAGAATGACTGGGACTGACGTAGGGGGGAGGAGCTATATGCAGCTCTGCTGGGTGAATCCTCTTGCATTTCCTGTTGGGGAGGAGTTATATCCCAGAAGTAATGATGACCCGTGGACTGATCACACATAACAGAAGAAATATCTTTCTTTTTTACACAGAGATGTTCAGGTGATATTTTCTAGTCAGCTTTTTACAGCTATGCTGCATCACTTTCAAGTGTTTCAACATTTGGGTATCATGACCCTTTAAAGAGAGAAAAATGTTTTCCACCTGTTTTACTATAAGTCATAATCAGACTGAATGAATCAAAGCAAAGCATACCATAGATCAGGGTCCTTCAGACTTTTTGTTCCAAGACCCAGTGCAATCATACCACATACCTTTGCGACCCTATTTTTATAATTGGTCTGAAATTTTCTGAAGTAATATACAACAAGATATCTGTAATTTTAGGCAAAGTGACTAAATTGTGTGCATACTTTATTCCTGATTGTAGTCAAACTTTTAGAGTTTTGTAAAAGGTAACACACACAATCTCATACAATACACACACTATGATACAACACACACACCACACTCTCATACAACACACACCACACACACACTCATACAACACACACTCTCATACAACACGCGCACACGCCACACGCTCTCAAATAACACACACTCTCATATAACATACACCACACACACTCGCATACAGCACACACACCACACACACACTCTCATACAACACGCGCACAAGCCTCACTCTCTTATATAACACACACTCTCATATAAACACACACCACACACACTCTCATACAACACTCGCACAAGCCACACGCTCTCATATAACACACACTCATATAACACACACCACACACACTCTCATACAGCACACACACACACTCTCATACAACACACGCACATGCCACACGCTCTCATACAACACACACTCTCATATAAACACACACCACACACACTCTCATACAACATACACACCACATACACAAACACGCACACACACTCTCATATAACACACGCACACGCCACACACTCTCATACAACACACACTCTCGTATAACCCACACACACCATACTCTCTTATAACACACCAGACACTATAACACACACACTCTCATATAACACATAACACACATTCTCCTACAACAGACACACACCACACACTCTCATACAACACGGGCACACGCCAGACACTCTCATAAAACACCCACTCTTATATAACACACACACACCATACTCTTTTATAACACAACAGACACTATAATATAACACACAAACTCTCATATAACACACCACACACATTCTCCTACAACAGACACACACCACATACACTCTCCTACAACAGACACACACACTCTCTCCTACAACACACACAAGTCGCAACCCAGTAAACATGGTGTTGCGACCCAGTAATGGGTCCCGACTCGTGGTTTGAAGAGCCCTGCCATAGGTTATATATATATATATATATATATATATATATATATACAAAATACAGACCGCACTCCAGTCTCCATGGCTCTGGCCCCGGGTGCACCAAACAGGCATACACAATAAGGAAATAAAGAGCACTCCACGGGACTTGTAACTAAACACACTTACTATTGTAAACGTTTTCGGACACACTGTCCGTCCTCAGACAAATACGTGAAAATTGCCAACTTACCCTCCACCATAAGTAAATCACACTGAACGCCGAAAACACGCTCTCCCAGGTTGGCCCGCCCACGACGTGACGTCACCGCCCCGGGAAATGTGTGAACAGCTGGAAAATTCAATATACATTAACGTTACAATGCAATACATTAACAAAAAATACTGGAATTGGATACTTCATAAAGCGCAAACATGTAAAATAACATAGGCATTAAATAATATTATATAAAATGCAATGTACTGTGCACTAGGTCTAATCACTATGGTAATGAGGTAAACAAAAAGCGCTAGATGGAACATATTATCGTAGTACTAGGTTGAACCTAAAGAGTATGCCAAATATTAGTATATTCAGATAATGAAGAAATAAAAAATACCTATTATTCTGAGCAACAGTAACACATAACTTTGGAGGTATCTAATTATTGTCCAGGTTACCTAATTTAGAAAAGGGGGTATAATGCTATTGTTATCAACTGACCAAATTGTCAAATTAGCAAATTAGACTGTATTAGATTGAATGACCAGTGTAGCATAAGGACATGAACTATATATACTGACCATTTAGAAGTACATACTGTATTAATAGTTATGGGGAATGGTGTCATGGCTTTCATATGTTCAATGAATATAAATATTGGACATTACGGGAATATATAAAAATCTAATACAGTCTAATTTGCTAATTTGACAATTTGGTCAGTTGATAACAATAGCATTATACCCCCTTTTCTAAATTAGGTGACCTGGACAATAATTAGATACCTCCAAAGTTATGTGTTACTGTTGCTCAGAATAATAGGTATTTTTTGTTTATTCATTATCTGAATATACTAATATTTGGCATACTCTTTAGGTTCAACCTAGTACTGCGATATGTTCCATCTAGCGCTTTTTTGTTTACCTTGTTACCATAGTGATTAGACCTAGTGCACAGTATGTTGCATTTTATATAATATTATTTAATGCCTATGTTATTTTACATGTTTGCCCTTTATGAAGTATCAAATACCAGTATTTTTTGTTAATGTATTGTATTGTAACGTTAATGTATATTGAATTTTCCAGCTGTTCACACGTTGCCCGGGGCGGTGACGTCACATCGTGGGAGATCGTGTTTTCGGCATTCAGTGTGATTTACTTATGGTGGAGGGTAAGTTGGCAATTTTCACGTATTTGTCTGAGGACGGACAGTGTGTTCCGAAAACGTTTACAATAGTAAAGTGTGTTTAGTTACAAGTCCCGTGGAGTGCTCTTTATTTCCTTATTGTATATATATATATATATATATATATAAAGGATCAATATATTTGATCAAACTCTAGGAACCATATATACATAGAACACCCCCAGGCAATTAACATCTTGTGTACCATAGACCAGTAAGGGGCTGTGACCCCGAAACGTTGCTAATATTTGTTAAATAAAATTGCCTTTTATACATTGGAGTGCTGGAGACCTTTTTTGCTGTTTATAGACCAGTGCTGGGGCAGTTGTCACAGGGGACATCCTTTTTGAGACCATCTTGGGAGATTGTGACCAGGGATGCAAGTCTATCAGGATCAGCGGATCATGTCCGACAGACCTTGATGAACTGTGTTCTTGTGAACTGCTTGTGCAATGCCGCCCCGTGCAGATTTGCGGCCAATCGGCCACTAGCTGGTGGTGTCAATCAGCCCAATCGTATAGGATCGGGTGGATTGATGTCCGCAGCCTCAGAGCAGGCGGACCAGTAATGGAGCAGGGGCGGTACATTACAATTGCTTTGAGAATGTTGAGCAATCAACATGTTATGTGAATTGTATCAATCATTAACTTTACAATTGTACTCTAATTAATGGTTATTCCTCTCTAAAGAACCACTAACATAGCTGCTTTTCATGTTACTAAGTAATCAATCCTATGGTGAATGGAGATATATGCTGGTTTGAGTGGGCTTCATCTGAATATTTCCTATTAGATTACTCTACGGTATAATATACACTAAGCGCAGCAATTTATCTCTTTTGCAGTGGTCAGCAGTGTTATATTTTGTTCTGGGGGTCTCCGATGATCAATTAAACCTGGGGAAAAAAGTCAAGCTTGCAACTATAAATAAGATAACTGGAATCCTTTTTAGTTTTAACCTCTGGGCTGCCAGACAGGCTGTAGCACCAAGAGGATGAGTAATAACAGCACCATATGTTTTTACATCCACAGATATGGACAGAGACATAACTAGAATACTAACGGCCAGATTAAAAGTGGTGCATTATTTAGAGCTTTAGCTCGCACATAAACAACCAATAGAAGTAAACTATAAATAATATGCAGGGGTTTGCATGAGTATTACAAGTTGAAAGTAAAATGTTTGCACTTGAGCTAAACCCGATGCACATTAATTCAGGACTACTCTTCAATGGAGCTCTTTATGGAAAAACCTAACACTTATTGCTTGTGTTCTAAACCGATACGACGTAAGACCAAGTTATTCAAATTTCACATTCCAATGTTCTTCACACAGAAGAAAATGTTCGTATTATTTGTAAATATACATATATATGATTATTTTTTAAAGATATATATATCTATACCTACATATTAATATAAATATATATATATATATATATATATATATATATATATATATATAGGAATATATATAGGAATATATATTTAAAAATATTAGGAACACATTCTTCTATGTGAAAAACATTGAAATGTAAAACATTTACAGCAAATACACAATAAAACACATTTTAAAATATTAAAATTGAATACAAATTATTTTTCATGTTTTAAGATATTTGAGTGTAGAGGTTTCAAGAATAAGTATAATGGTCCCCACGCTCAGAGTCAGAAAAATATGTAACCATCGCATGTATGCTGACAAAGGCAAAGAAAATGTAATAATCAATATTGGGAAATACATCATAGATGCACATATAAAAACACAAAGACTGGGTGTTCCCAGTCCACATAAAACTGATGACGTCAGGACGAATCACATATATATTATACAAGGGTATATGAGGAACATCAGAATATGCAATAAGGCAAGATGCAATCTTGATTGCTATAATGTAATCCAGAATAGGGATGCTATACAGGATATAAACAAATTAAAGTGAATGTAATTTTTTTGGTATTAAGTTAAGCCTACTTGCTCACAATATTAGATATATGCAAACTGCAATAATATTTGTTCAATATAAAACATAATTTATGCTTACCTGATAAATTCCTTTCTTCTGTTGTGTGATCAGTCCACGGGTCATCATTACTTCTGGGATATAACTCCTCCCCAACAGGAAATGCAAGAGGATTCACCCAGCAGAGCTGCATATAGCTCCTCCCCTCTACGTCAGTCCCAGTCATTCGACCAAGAATCAACGAGAAAGGAGTAACCAAGGGTGAAGTGGTGACTGGAGTATAATTTAAAAGATATTTACCTGCCTTAAAACAGGGCGGGCCGTGGACTGATCACACAACAGAAGAAAGGAATTTATCAGGTAAGCATAAATTATGTTTTCTTCTGTTATGTGTGATCAGTCCACGGGTCATCATTACTTCTGGGATACCAATACCAAAGCAAAAGTACACGGATGACGGGAGGGATAGGCAGGCTCATTATACAGAAGGAACCACTGCCTGAAGAACCTTTCTCCCAAAAATAGCCTCCGAAGAAGCAAAAGTGTCAAAATTGTAAAATTTGGAAAAAGTATGAAGCGAAGACCAAGTTGCAGCCTTGCAAATCTGTTCAACAGAGGCCTCATTCTTAAAGGCCCAAGTGGAAGCCACAGCTCTAGTGGAGTGAGCTGTAATTCTTTCAGGAGGCTGCTGTCCAGCAGTCTCATAGGCTAAACGTATTATGCTACGAAGCCAAAAAGAGAGAGAGGTAGCAGAAGCTTTTTGACCTCTCCTCTGTCCAGAGTAAACGACAAACAAGGAAGAAGTTTGGCGAAAATCTTTAGTTGCCTGCAAGTAGAACTTGAGGGCACGAACTACATCCAGATTGTGTAGAAGACGTTCCTTCTTTGAAGAAGGATTTGGACACAAGGATGGTACAACAATCTCTTGATTGATGTTCCTGTTAGTGACTACCTTAGGTAAGAACCCAGGTTTAGTACGCAGAACTACCTTGTCTGAGTGAAAAATCAGATAAGGGGAATCACAATGTAAGGCTGATAACTCAGAGACTCTTCGAGCCGAGGAAATAGCCATTAAAAACAGAACTTTCCAAGATAACATTTTTATATCAATGGAATGAAGGGGTTCAAACGGAACACCCTGTAAAACGTTAAGAACTAAGTTTAAACTCCATGGTGGAGCAACAGCTTTAAATACAGGCTTGATCCTAGCTAAAGCCTGACAAAAGGACTGGACGTCTGGATTTTCTGACAGACGTCTGTGTAACAAGATGGACAGAGCTGAAATCTGTCCCTTTAATGAACTAGCTGATAAACCCTTTTCTAAACCTTCTTGTAGAAAAGACAATATCCTAGCGATCCTAACCTTACTCCAGGAGTAACCTTTGGATTCGCACCAGTATAGGTATTTCCGCCATATTTTATGGTAAATCCTTCTGGTAACAGGCTTCCTAGCCTGAATCAGGGTATCAATAACCGACTCAGAAAAACCACGTTTTGATAAAATCAAGCGTTCAATTTCCAAGCAGTCAGCTTCAGAGAAGTTAGATTTTGATGTTTGAATGGACCCTGTATCAGAAGGTCCTGTCTTAGAGGTAGAGACCAAGGCGGACAGGATGACATGTCCACCAGATCTGCATACCAAGTCCTGCGTGGCCATGCAGGTGCTATTAGAATTACTGATGCTCTCTTCTGTTTGATTTTGGCAATCAATCGAGGAAGCAGCGGGAAGGGTGGAAACACATAAGCCATCCTGAAGTTCCAAGGTGCTGTCAAAGCATCTATCAGAACTGCTCCCGGATCCCTGGATCTGGACCCGTAGCGAGGAAGTTTGGCGTTCTGGCGAGACGCCATGAGATCTATCTCTGGTTTGCCCCAACGTCGAAGTATTTGGGCAAAGACCTCCGGATGAAGTTCCCACTCCCCCGGATGAAAAGTCTGGCGACTCAAGAAATCCGCCTCCCAGTTCTCCACTCCCGGGATGTGGATTGCTGACAGGTGGCAAGAGTGAGACTCTGCCCAGCGAATTATCTTTGATACTTCCATCATTGCTAGGGAGCTTCTTGTCCCTCCCTGATGGTTGATGTAAGCTACAGTCGTGATGTTGTCCGACTGAAACCTGATGAACCCCCGAGTTGTTAACTGGGGCCAAGCCAGAAGGGCATTGAGAACTGCTCTCAATTCCAGAATGTTTATTGGAAGGAGACTCTCCTCCTGATTCCATAGTCCCTGAGCCTTCAGAGAATTCCAGACAGCGCCCCAACCTAGTAGGCTGGCGTCTGTTGTTACAATTGTCCAGACTGGCCTGCTGAATGGCATCCCCCTGGACAGGTGTGGCCGATGAAGCCACCATAGAAGAGAATTTCTGGTCTCTTGATTCAGATTCAGAGTAGGGGACAAATCTGAGTAATCCCCATTCCACTGACTTAGCATGCATAATTGCAGCGGTCTGAGGTGTAGGCGTGCAAAAGGTACTATGTCCATTGCCGCTACCATTAAGCCGATCACCTCCATGCATTGAGCTACTGACGGGTGTTGAATGGAATGAAGGACGCGGCATGCATTTTGAAGCTTTGTTAACCTGTCTTCTGTCAGGTAAATCTTCATTTCTACAGAATCTATAAGAGTCCCCAAGAATGGAACTCTTGTGAGAGGAAAAAGAGAACTCTTCTTTTCGTTCACCTTCCATCCATGCGACCTTAGAAATGCCAGAACTAACTCTGTATGAGACTTGGCAGTTTGAAAGCTTGAAGCTTGTATTAGAATGTCGTCTAGGTACGGAGCTACCGAAATCCCTCGCGGTCTTAGTACCGCTAGAAGGGCACCCAGAACCTTTGTGAAGATTCTTGGAGCCGTAGCCAGTCCGAATGGAAGAGCTACAAACTGGTAGTGCCTGTCTAAGAAGGCAAACCTTAGGTACAGGTGATGATCTTTGTGGATCGGTATGTGAAGGTAAGCATCCTTTAAATCCACTGTGGTCATGTACTGACCCTCTTGGATCATGGGTAAGATTGTCCGAATAGTTTCCATTTTGAACGATGGAACTCTTAGGAATTTGTTTAGAATCTTTAAATCTAAGATTGGCCTGAAAGTTCCCTCTTTTTTGGGAACCACAAACAGGTTTGAGTAGAACCCTTGTCCTTGTTCCGACCGCGGAACCGGATGGATCACTCCCATTAATAACAGATCTTGTACGCAGCGTAGAAACGCTTCTTTCTTTATCTGGTTTGTTGACAACCTTGACAGATGAAATCTCCCTCTTGGGGGAGATAATTTGAAGTCTAGAAGGTATCCCTGAGATATGATCTCTAGAGCCCAGGGATCCTGAACATCTCTTGCCCAGGCCTGGGCAAAGAGAGAGAGTCTGCCCCCCACTAGATCCGGTCCCGGATCGGGGGCTCTCGGTTCATGCTGTCTTTGGGGCAGCAGCAGGTTTCCTGGCCTGCTTGCTCTTGTTCCAGGACTGGTTAGGCTTCCAGCCTTGCCTGTAACGAGCAACAGCTCCTTCCTGTTTTGGTGCAGTGGAGGTTGATGCTGCTCCTGTTTTGAAATTCCGAAAGGGACGAAAATTAGACTGTCTAGCCTTAGCTTTGGCTTTGTCTTGAGGTAGGGCGTGGCCCTTACCACCTGTAATGTCAGCGATAATTTCTTTCAAACCGGGCCCAAATAAAGACTGCCCCTTGAAAGGTATATTAAGTAATTTGGACTTAGAAGTCACATCAGCTGACCAGGATTTTAGCCACAGCGCCCTCCGTGCCTGTATGGCGAATCCTGAGTTCTTAGCCGTAAGTTTAGTTAAATGTACTACGGCCTCCGAAATGAAAGAATTAGCTAGTTTAAGGACTCTAAGCCTGTCCGTAATGTCGTCTAGCGTAGATGAACTAAGGTTCTCTTCCAGCGACTCAATCCAAAATGCTGCCGCAGCCGAAATCGGCGCGATACATGCAAGGGGTTGTAATATAAAACCTTGTTGAACAAACATTTTCTTAAGGTAACCCTCTAACTTTTTATCCATTGGATCTGAAAAAGCACAGCTATCCTCCACCGGGATAGTGGTACGCTTAGCTAAAGTAGAAACTGCTCCCTCCACCTTGGGGACCGTCTGCCATAAGTCCCTAGTGGTGGCGTCTATTGGGAACATCTTTCTAAATATTGGAGGGGGTGAGAACGGCACACCGGGTCTATCCCACTCCTTAGTAACAATTTCAGTTAGTCTCTTAGGTATAGGAAAAACGTCAGTACTCGCCGGTACCGCAAAGTATTTATCCAACCTACACAGTTTCTCTGGTATTGCAACGGTGTTACAATCGTTAAGAGCTGCTAAGACCTCCCCTAGTAATACACGGAGGTTCTCCAATTTAAATTTAAAATTTGAAATATCTGAGTCCAATTTGTTTGGATCAGAACCGTCACCCACAGAATGAAGCTCTCCGTCCTCATGCTCTGCGAGCTGTGACGCAGTATCAGACATGGCCCTAGCATTGTCAGCGCACTCTGTTCTCACCCCAGAGTGATCACGCTTGCCTCTTAGTTCTGGTAATTTAGACAAAACTTCAGTCATAACAGTAGCCATATCTTGTAATGTTATCTGTAATGGCCGCCCAGATGTACTAGGCGCCATAATATCACGCACCTCCCGGGCGGGAGATGCAGGTACTGCCGCGTGAGGCGAGTTAGTCGGCATAACTCTCCCCTCGCTGTTTGGTGAAATTTGTTCACATTGTACAGATTGACTTTTATTTAAAGTAGCATCAATACAGTTAGTACATAAATTTCTATTGGGCTCCACCTTGGCATTGGAACAAATGACACAGATATCTTCCTCTGAGTCAGACATGTTTAACACACTAGCAAAAAACTTACAACTTGGTTATAATCTTTTTTAGCAAAAAAATACTGTGCCTCAAAGAGGAACTAAACGATTAAATAACAGTTGAAATAATGAACTGAAAAGCAGTTATAGCATCAAACTTTAAAACAACACAACTCTTAGCAAAGGTTTGTTCCCATTAGTAAAATAACAATAATTAAATTTGACATAAAAAGTACAAAGCAACGTTTTTATGCACAGTCACTATAAGAATTCTCACAGCTCTGCTGAGAGAAGTTACCTCCCTTCAAAGAAGTTTGAAGACCCCTGAGATCTGTCAGAGATGAACCGGATCATGCAGGAAAAATAAAAGTGACTGACTGGAATTTTTTGATGCGTAGTAAAGAGCGCCAAAAACGGCCCCTCCCTCTCCCACACAGCAGTGAAGAGAAACGAAACTGTCACAATTACAAGCAAAAAACTGCCAAGTGGAAAATAATGCCCAAATATCTATTCACACAGTACCTCAGCAATGTAAACGATTCTACATTCCAGCAAAAACGTTTAACATGATAAATAGTTATTAAAAGTATTAGTGACCTTTAGCAGAGTAGTTCCGGTGAAATACCATCCCCAGAATACTGAAGTGTATACATACATGTCATTTTAACGGTATGGCAGGATTTTCTCATCAATTCCATTCAGAAAATAAAAACTGCTACATACCTCAATGCAGATTCATCTGCCCGCTGTCCCCTGATCTGAAGCCTTTACCTCCCTCAGATGGCCGAGAACAGCAATATGATCTTAACTACTCCGGTTAAAATCATAGTAAAAAACTCTGGCAGATTCTTCCTCAAACTCTGCCAGAGAAGTAATAACACGCTCCGGTGCTATTGTAAAATAACAAACTTTTGATTGAAGTCATAAAAACTAAGTATAATCACCATAGTCCTCTCACACATCCTATCTAGTCGTTGGGTGCAAGAGAATGACTGGGACTGACGTAGAGGGGAGGAGCTATATGCAGCTCTGCTGGGTGAATCCTCTTGCATTTCCTGTTGGGGAGGAGTTATATCCCAGAAGTAATGATGACCCGTGGACTGATCACACATAACAGAAGAAATAATAATTATCGTTTTATTTTAATTTCAACTTAGCTCCATTATAAGCCTTTAACTCCTCCCAACCATCTTCTTCCTGTATTTCACCTGATTTCCCCTGCATCATTTCAATATTTGACGCCCACTCGATGACGTCTGTTTCATGCTTGTTCAGGATCAGTGCTGACATCTGCGCATGCATTTAAAATCTTATAATAAAACATTGAATTAACACCGGTATTTGTATCTAACAATTGAGATTCCATAACATAACATAGTTAGGATCGATATGTGATAACAAACTGTTCGTTTTCAAAATAGATATGTATATTTGTTTTCTGTTTAGTATTGTCTTAGAGCTTTTACTGTTAGTTTAAAGTCATTTTGTTCTGTGGCATTAAAAGCGGAATCGGAGCAGTAATACTTACGTGCAATTCTCTCCGGTCCTAGAATAAATGCTATCATATCAGTATTGCGCATGCGCAAATCGCGGACGAACATTGAGTACGCTACGTCATTGTGTAGTTCACACATGCGCAGTTAAAGCGCGTGACGTAGCGAACAACCGGCCTGACACCCCGGGGGTGAAAAAAATATTAAGAAAGCAAAGTGTCAATCATTACAGAAATGTGGGACCAAAATGGCAGGCGGAGGAATCGGCGATAAGAATAACAAGTAAAAATCGATATATTTACTTTTAGAAAGAGATTATAAAAATATGATGAATTAAACTAACGTTTATTTTGGTAATTACACACTTTGAGCAAGAGCTATTCAGTTGACTTTACATTCACTTTAACTCTAGTTACACCAAGTTTGCTTTTATGCAGTGTCCATAGTTGTAATAAGGTGAAGTGACCATATAATTGGCAACAAAAGTGTGTGTGATACAGGTGGCTGTATAGTATAGCAGCAGTTAGACGTAATGGTCATATAAGCGTTAAGGAAGCAATAGCATACATGTAGCGATATATATCAAAGCAGCCTTAGGTTGTAAGAAACTCTATGCATATGGGAAGCAGAGTCGTTAGAATTATCAGTGATACGTCAATGTATATCCAAGTATTCAGCACTCAAGGACTATGTACGCCGGTTGTCAGAGTTCAAAAAGAGAAAAACGTTCCATGAACGATCTCACCCAATTCTGCCGAGGCTGTGGTATTGTGTTGCCTAAGAATCCACTTGATGTAAGCAGTTGAAACCGCCACAAGTTTGCAGAGAAGAAATGCCACCTGTATTTACATCGCAGCCCACTCCGGCGTCTGACGTCACAAAATAGGCGGCGCATGTTTATATACAAACATATATATATATACACACACATATACATCCATTCACATATACAGCCATATATGTATACCATATGCCTTTAAAAATATTTATTAATGTTTATATGAATAATTTTTATCAGACAGCGTGTATATGAGTGTAACAGTTTATTTTAACATATTTATGTTGTGTTTGGTGCACTTTTTTTTTTTTACCTCTTAGCCTTTACGCTAAACCAGTTGCGCTAACCAGATGCACACAAATTTCGTTTGCGCTCGAGCAAATGTGTTTACTTTCAACATGTAATACAAGAGCAAGTTAGCTCTGTCGCGATATTGCTTATTGCGACTCGCGCCACTTGTAATCTAGCCCTAAATATGATTTTTGGAAGCGTCGGTAACAAAGTTAAATCAGTAGCAAAAAACATTATGTAAAGTAAAATAGAAAAAGGGCCAATCTACGTCCCTTCCCACCACACTAAGATATGGATGATTTGGCATCAAATTAACACATAAGCATCAATAACAAGTTTCATTATTATTAAGTTACAGAAGGATAGTATTTTCTGCCAAAAGATACATCTGACATATTTTTTGCATTTCCAATATGATTTTTTTTAATATGGCACTGCACAAACTAGGTTCACATTTTGCACTGTAAAATTACAAGACAGAATATGTTTTAAAGGGACACTGTTCTCATGTTTTATTTCAGCTTACAGAAGGTGTTCTAAAAAGTATCATAGTCTTTTGTTTTTCAATAAATAGATGTTGCTGTACAGGTACAAAATACCCAAAATCAGGAATTCCAAATTCCAGAATTATTCTGAAATTCTTACTTTGCCATTTATATATACAGTATATATATGCGCTGCGGAATCTGTTGGCGCTCTACAAATAACCGATAATAATAATAATACACACACATACATGCATTTGCACTAAGTGGTACATCCTGTGATGCCATAGGAACAATAATTACTGTGATACATACATGTATATAAAACTTTCTCTGTTTACATTGGAGTTTTGTGTCATTTAAACATATTTACAGTCTGTTTTGTTTTTGTATGCTCTACATCTACAATACTAATGCTAGTCTATATTTATTTAAAACAACAATCACTGCCTTTCTGATTAGAGTGTTGTACTATCTATCTGATTATATTATTAAAATGATACAAAATCTGCATTACGGTTGCACGGATAAGCTGTATGCTGCTTTTGATTGGCTCAGTGGATTGCTCCTGCTCAGGAGTAGAAATGCACTGTGGCTCCTGAGCCTATATTAAATTATACGATTAACCTGTTTGTGAGGCTTACAGACAAAGGGGTTGATCACAATCGTTTAGAATTTGGCTAATGCAAAATTCACCATTAAAGTTTACAGAGATTTTTGAAAATAAATCATTTGATAAGCTTTTCTAAAGGACTTTGATCGACCCCACAGTTATAAATAAGCATTTTAGTAATGAAATGCTCTAATAAATGAAGGCAAAAAAAAACACATTTTAGAATGTTTAGCTTGCTCTTTCATTTTCATGATGTTTTTAGTAAAATGTCCATTTAAAGGGATATGAGACAAACAAGTTTTCTTTTACTATTCAGAGAGAACATTCACTTTTAAACAAATTTCCCATCTGCAGCATTCGGCAGCTAACAAAACTGCTGAATGCTAATGTCTAGTAAATATTAGGGTCGATTACAATTCTTTACAAGCGTTTATTTCAAGAGTTTTCTACAAAATTCACCATTAAAGTCTATGTGGATTCTTGTAGATAAATCATTTGATACGTTTATCTAAATCATTGTGATCTTACCTTCCCCATATTTAGTGTGTTTTTCCAGTGATCACAATCCCAAAATTCTTCTGCCATTAATACCCTAAAGCTCAAAATAATTACTTCCTGAGAAGAAACACAAAATAATCACGTGATGTTCATTTCCTGATTTGATACTCCAAAAACCAAATACGTAAGATTAATGACAAACAAAATGGCGATTTTATGGGTTTAGCGATTTATATTACAGTTTAAAGGGTCTGTGTGTTGACTGATCTCGGATCATAGTATGTATAATACCAAATGAGATTCAGTACCCAAGCAGTCAGGTTGTGCACGCCAAAAAATTACTGCATATCTTGTAATATATCAAAGTTCCAAAGAAAGGCAGCACAACCAATTATATCAAACTTCTTTTATTTCTTTTCACCAGGAGTAGATACAGACTACAAGACTACGTTTCGGGCTATCAACCCTTAGTCATGTCTGTAGTGTAATGCAGCACATCACCTTAAGTACCTTTGCACAGGTGTAACTCCTCCTACCACAACATGTCATCATTACGTACAAGAAATTTATTAAAGGGATCCTAGCTCCCAACTATTTCAAATTGATTCAAATCGTAATCTCTGTTCATTCCACTAGGGGTGAATCCAACAAGTGTATGTGTCCATAGCATTTCCCTCTTCCTTAAGAGAGATTGTCTTTTCTGACCCCTTCTAGGGGGAAGTTCCCAGTCTATTATCTGGAACCTCAATTGTGCAATGGAGTGACCTACTGTCACGCCGCACCACTCTAGCCGTTGCTAGGGGCGCAGAGTCTCTTTCCTGCTCGTTGCCAGGGGCAATGTCGGCTCAGGCGTCTCCTTCCTGCTCGTTGCCAGGGGCAGTGTCGGCTCAGGATGTGTGTGGCGCTGACGTCATCGACGCACGCTCCAGATGCCGTTAGGAGCTCACTGGCACAAATCCTGTGCCTATTTAAATCCTGCACTTAAGATCTGTCACTGCCCAAGTATAGGTGTTACTCTGTGTGCTCCTGTGTGTGACAGATCGTTCTATGTACCTAAATACCATTATTGCTGAACCTGCCTGTTTACCGACTACTCTTCCTGCCTTGACCCTTAAACTGCTAAACTGATCATTGTTGCTGAACCTGCCTGTTTACTGACTACTCTACCTGCCTTAACCCTTAAACAGCTGGACTGATCATTGTTGCTGAACCTGCCTGTTTACCGACTACTCTACCTGCCTTAACCCTTAAACAGCTGGACTGATCATTGTTGCTGAACCTGCCTGTTTGCGGACTACTCTACCTGCCTTAACCCTTAAACTGCTGGACTGATCATTGTTGCTGAACCTGCCTGCTTGCTGACTACTCTACCTACCTTAACCCTTAAACTGCTGGATTATTTACTGTTGCCAATCCCTGCCTATCTGACCATTCTAGTGCTTTATCCCTAGACTGCTCTGCTGTTGCCGCTGGGAACTGTCCTGCCTGCCATCTTCCTCATCTCATTGACTTTCTCTGCTCTGGGATATTCCCTATCATCCCGGCTCAACGCCGGGATAACAAGACTAATGGCCGAGTTCGGTCTGATAGAGGAGTATCCCACGAGCATTACACCTGCCTCCAAAAAATGGCATGCTACAGGTGCCTCCATATTCTTTCTTCTAATGCTAATATTCTTTCTTCTAATGCTAGATTTATGTTGCACTATCCTATCCCGTGCCCTCTGTGTCACCTTTTTTTGGAGGCAGGTCACTCCATTGCACAATTGAGGTTCCAGATAATAGACTGGGAACCTCCCCCTAGAAGGGGTCAGAATAGGGAATCTCTTTTAAGGAAGAGGGAAATGCTATGGATACATAAACTTGATGCATTAACCCCAAAGGGGATGAACAGAGATTACGATTTGAATCAATATTTGTGATAATATGATATGGTTGCTTTCTATAATAATCTGTATATATATAGTTGTTATGTGTGATGTATTTATTAATTTGAAATAGTTGGGAGCTAGGATCCCTTTAATATCATCTATCTAGTGATCACTAGTGAGTGATCACTAGATAGATAATGCATACGATCCTTGCTAAACGTCTTATGCTGGGTGTCAGACCTTAGTGATTTACATTCAGGAGGAGAGGTCATGAAAAGAAGAAGTCTTTTGAACTAATGATATGCAGCATGCAGTCCGTGGGAGCTTCCTCCTCCCTATCCCCCTCCCTCGCAGAGCAGTCAAAAGTTTTACAATAATAACACAGGAACCGGCTCTGGTAAGTGCTTACTGAGCATAAAACTTTACGGACAGAGTTTGAGGAGAGAAAAAACCTGTGTGTGTGGGGGGAGTTAAAAACATAAACACAGTAGTTATAAGTATTTTATTTAAATTTCTGCATAACATGTTTTATATACATTAACAGGGAAATGAAATATATTTATACCCTCACTGAGAAATAACTTTTCAGACACTGCAGCTCACACGCTGCAGGGAGAGAGAGATGTGATTCCTTCCTCTAAGTACTGTGTATGCATAGATAATATGGTGTGTGTATCATGTGACTACTGAGCCCTGTAACGCACGCTACAATATGGCAGCTTACATAGGAAATCAAGCACTGCCTCAACACTGTATTTTAAAACAATCTCCTTCAAAAGTTTGGGCTAAGAGGAACAGATAAAATAGGCAGCAGTGATTACTT
Organism: Bombina bombina; assembly: GCF_027579735.1. NCBI lineage: Eukaryota > Metazoa > Chordata > Amphibia > Anura > Bombinatoridae > Bombina > Bombina bombina. Next base: position 72,814,682 of record NC_069501.1, on the reverse strand, counting down.
TATTTTGTTTAATAAGAAAAAGTAGGTTTCAGCAATTTTTATCAGGTGTTTAATGTCCCTTTAAGGTGATGTGCTGCATTACACTACAGACATGACTAAGAGTTGATAGCCCGAAACGTAGTCTTGTATTCTGTATCTACTCCTGGTGAAAAGAAATAAAAGAAGTTTGATATAATTGGTTTTGCTGCCTTTCTTTGGAACTTTGATCATAGTATGTAGTGATGCTAATAGATGAGGTGTACAAAACCATAGCAATATGCATGTCAGTAATGTCTGCATAACATTTTGCCAGGCGGGTGGCATTATGAATTAGAAGGGTGGCATAGTATGAATTAGCCGGGTGGAGGCAGTGTAATATTTTCTAATATTATATCATTTTCTGCTATCCAAAGCACAAACGTATAGCATGATTTAACAAAAATGTATTTAATGATAATTTGTGCTATAACATTTTTTTAATGCTAGCTAATTTTAGTTTAATATTGGCAAAAAAATGTATTCAGGTGGTCAGTAAAACCAGCCGGGTGGTGCATTGCTATGAAGGTCCTGGGGAGAACACTGCATGTGTTCTAAGGTATTTCAACAGGGACATTATTAGTATAGTAGACATGTATTTGTTGGGTTATTGATTTTGTTCTTAAAGTGATGGTAAATCCAACATTGGTATTTACCATCACTAAAAAACAAAACTGTCATCAATTACTAAAAAACGGGTGCTAAACTCACCCTTTCTGTGTTGAAGTATATCGCTAAAATTAGCGCCACCGGCCGCCCACAGCACCGCGCTCCTTTACCAATGAGGTGACGTTTCCACCTCTAGCCGTGCTAGGATGTCGGTTGACACGCACGGCTATAGGCTTAGAGGTGGAAACGTCACCTCATTGAATAAGAGTGCTGCGCCGTGGGCGGCCGGAGGCGATGATTTTAGAAATATACTTCAGCACAGAAAGGGTGAGTTTAGCACCCGTTTTTTAGTAATAGATGACAGAAACTAGAGTTTATTTTTAGTGATGGTAAATCCTAAAGTTTGTTAAGCGCTTGGATTTACCATCACTTTAATAGTACAAAAGTGCTTATTAGTAATTTTTAACTGTAACTGATTAAGCAGGTAGTGTTTGTACCTGTTTGGTGACACTGATTCCTAAAGTCAACCACTAGGGTGGGGTAATCATGTTTTGCTCTTGTGCACAACCAATGTTCAATCTGATGAGTTTTTGGGGTAATGTGTACTAAGTTAAAAAGTATTATACAGTGTTTATCAAGTCATATTGACCGTGGAATTCAATAAATAAAAAACTGCCCAGTAAACGTATTGATATTTAGAATTTGGTTCGTGATCAGTAAAATATGACTGGTACGTGTTAAGTATAGAATCATTTTTCACCAAATAATGTAAAAATTGCTGCTGATAAACAATGAATGTCTGATTGTGATCCCGTCAACATCAAAATAGGCTCTTTGGTAGCTGCTAATAATTATCGTAATATAGATTGTGAATAACGCCAATATGTTTAATCCCCCCAAAGTGGTTACAGACGGTTAAAAATACATCTCAAGTGACATAAGGGTTGCAGCCCCTGAGCAGCCTGCGGGCCAATCAGGAGCAGCAGTCACTCATAATTGTTAATCACTGCGAGTTTCCTGCCCGGAAGATGCGGACGTTAATTACAAATTTAACTAGGATCAATAATGCAAAAATTACAAATTAGAGCATATCCCTTTAAAATTACATTTTATTTATTTGTTAACATTTTTTGTTTCTGTGGACCTTTACATTTTGGCGCCCCCATTCTACGCCTATAAACCAACATATATTATGTAGCGAACACTGTTGGCGAATAATAACAGGGATAAAAAGTATATGTCTGCATTTTAAAAACTGGGAAGAACTGTCATTTGATGTGAATTATATAAGCAGCATTTCTTTTCTGTGGGCGTTTGGTTTGTTCTTTCCTTTTTAATGAACACTTAGCATGGTTGGTATAGTCTAAAAGCGGCATTGTATGCTAAGAGCATTTATTAAAGAACAAATAGAAATAGTGACAAGAGTTTACATGGCTTTTAGGCACATTAGAAATAAAACGCGCCTTCTTCATGTTATCTCTTTATTTTAGCTTCAGCAACAATAACAAATATTGCTGATTGTATCTGTTATAGAGTGGATAAGCTATTTATACTAAAAATGATAAAACAAGATTCATCAAATGCAGCAAAAGGCAAAGACAACTTATAATTCAGGGCTAAAACATTAAAGGGACATTAAACTCTAAATAAAGGCCAGGCAGAATAATGTACATAAAGCATTTATTAACCTAATACAAATATGCAGATGTAGCTTTAAAAATGATAGTGGTTGTTTAAAATTGTACCATTATTTTTTAAATATTTAATGTCCATAAAGCAATAGGGGCTGCCGTAACCTAGGTTCCTTCTCTGCTAAAATCAATTAGTGACAGTTATAAATAAGTCACTAGAAAGTGCAACCAATGTGTAGAATATAGCAGCGTTAAAGGGACATAAATCCAAAAAGAATTCTTTCATGATTTAGATAGAACATACAATTTTAAACAACTTTCCAATTGACTTCTATTATCTTAGTTTTCTTGTTATCCTTTGTTGAAAAGCAGGAAGGCAAGTTCAGGAGTGTGCACGTGTCTGCAGTACTATGGGCAAGATTTAACAAAGTAAGGTGGATAGAAGCGTACATCTTCGCCCCTGCATTGCACACGACAATGGTCAGAAAAGTCCAGAGAGGTGGCGAGGTGGGTTAGGAAGCAGTGGTCTGACGCGAATCTGCAGCTGCAAGCACAACAACCAAAGTCTGACCCCTTGATATATCTGGGCCTATATGGCAGCAGTTTAGCAACAATGTTAAACATTAGCAAGAGCACTAGATGGCAGCACTACTTCCTGTCCTGTAGTGCACGCTACCTATATAGATATCTTTTCAACAAAGAATAACATGAGAACGACACAAATTTGATAATAGAAGTGGAAACTTTTTAAAATTGTATTTCAATCATGAAAGAAAAAAATGTGGGTTTCGTGTCCCTTTAAGTCTGGAGCCTGCACATCCTTTTCTAGCAGGAACTGGAAACCCCACAAATTTTCAGAATTAATTTACAGGGGAAAAGAAAAAATAAATAATGAAAATATGTTCAAATGTTGTTTTACTCAACGCTATTTATTGACGCAGATCGTGGCATTTTTTTTATCCGGTTATTTTAGCTTTCAACAAAGAATACTAAATTAACAAATTTAATGATGAAAGTAAATTGGAAAGTTGTTAGAAATTGCATGCAGTATCTGAATCATGAAAGTTTCATTTTGACTTGATTGTCCCATTAAAGGGACACTGAACCCAAAATTTTTCTTTCGTGATTCAGATAGAGCGTGCAATTTTAAGCAACTTTCTAATTTACTCCTATTATAAATTTTTTCTTTGTTCTTTTGCTATCTTTATTTGAAAAAGAAGGCATCTAAGCATTTTTTATCGGTTCAGAACTCTGGACAGCACATTTTTATTGGTGGATGAATTTATCCACCAATCAGCAAGAACAACCCAGGTTGTTCACCAAAAATGGGCCGGCATCTAAACTTACATTCTTGCATTTCAATTAAAGATACCAAGAGAAGAAAGAAAAATTGATAATAGGAGTAAATTAGAAAGTTGTTTAAAATGTCATGCTCTATCTGAATCACGAAAGAAAAAAAATTGGGTTCAGTGTCCCTTTAAGTCCTGTAGAAGATACTGGAGTTTTGAAGGAAATGGGTTGAGGGTAATGAAATAGGCAGCACCAGAAACAAGTATAAAATCTTAAGCAAATGTTATATTTAATCTAGTGAAGAGACAGGTTTGTTTCAGTCTGCAAATCCTCTACATATTTGTAACAGTTTCTGCTGTCTGAGGGGACAGATTCTTGCTACCTTAGATACACTGTGCACCATGGAGCAACTGAGAATTTTACATTTGCTGCCAATTATCAGAAAGTTCCTTCATAATTACTGGTACTGATGTGGTTCTGTTGGAGACTGGAAAGATATAAGCAAAACGTTATAACTAATTTATTTTAGTGATATCCATCGAAAGCATTGAAGCTCCTGATTATCTATGTGAAACATTTCTGAGATCTGTCTTGTGCTGACAAAATGTTCTCACTGATAAGGCAGCTGTGGTGCATTTGTGTTGATGCTGGTGCAAAGATTCCCTTTAAAAACATAATTTATGCTTACCTGATAAATTCCTTTCTTCTGTAGTGTGATCAGTCCACAGGTCATCATTACTTCTGGGATATTACTCCTCCCCAACAGGAAGTGCAAGAGGATTCACCCAGCAGAGCTGCATATAGCTCCTCCCCTCTACGTCACTCCCAGTCATTCGACCAAGGACCAACGAGAAAGGAGAAGCCAAGGGTGTAGTGGTGACTGGAGTATAACTTAAAAAATATTTACCTGCCTTAAAAACAGGGCGGGCCGTGGACTGATCACACTACAGAAGAAAGGAATTTATCAGGTAAGCATAAATTATGTTTTCTTCTGTTAAGTGTGATCAGTCCACGGGTCATCATTACTTCTGGGATACCAATACCAAAGCAAAAGTACACGGATGACGGGAGGGATAGGCAGGCTCTTTATACAGAAGGAACCACTGCCTGAAGAACCTTTCTCCCAAAAATAGCCTCCGAGGAAGCAAAAGTGTCAAATTTGTAAAATTTGGAAAAAGTATGAAGCGAAGACCAAGTTGCAGCCTTGCAAATCTGCTCAACAGAGGCCTCATTCTTGAAGGCCCAAGTGGAAGCCACAGCTCTAGTAGAATGAGCTGTAATTCTTTCAGGAGGCTGCTGTCCAGCAGTCTCATAAGCTAAACGAATTATGCTACGAAGCCAAAAAGAAAGAGAGGTAGCAGAAGCCTTTTGACCTCTCCTCTGACCAGAGTAAACGACAAACAGAGAAGACGTTTGTCGAAATTCCTTAGTTGCCTGTAAGTAAAATTTTAGAGCACGGACTACATCCAGGTTGTGCAGTAGACGTTCCTTCTTCGAAGAAGGATTTGGGCACAAAGAAGGAACAACAATCTCTTGATTGATATTCCTGTTAGTGACTACCTTAGGTAAGAACCCAGGTTTAGTACGCAGAACTACCTTATCCGAATGAAAAATCAAATAAGGAGAATCACAATGTAAGGCTGATAATTCAGAAACTCTTCGAGCCGAGGAAATAGCCATTATAAATAGAACTTTCCAAGATAACAACTTTATATCAATGGAATGAAGGGGTTCAAACGGAACGCCCTGTAAAACATTAAGAACAAGGTTTAAACTCCATGGTGGAGCAACAGTTTTAAACACAGGCTTAATCCTGGCCAAAGCCTGACAAAAAGCCTGGACGTCAGGAACTTCTGACAGACGTTTGTGTAACAGAATGGACAGAGCTGAGATCTGTCCCTTTAATGAACTAGCAGATAAACCCTTTTCTAAACCTTCTTGTAGAAAAGACAATATCCTAGGAATCCTAACCTTACTCCAAGAGTAACCTTTGGATTCACACCAATATAGGTATTTACGCCATATCTTATGGTAAATCCTTCTGGTAACAGGCTTCCTAGCCTGTATTAAGGTATCAATAACTGACTCAGAAAACCCACGTCTTGATAAAATCAAGCGTTCAATTTCCAAGCAGTCAGCTTCAGAGAAGTTAGATTTTGATGTTTGAAAGGACCCTGTATCAGAAGGTCCTGTTTCAGAGGTAGAGACCAAGGTGGACAGGATGACATGTCCACCAGGTCTGCATACCAAGTCCTGCGTGGCCATGCAGGTGCTATTAGAATCACTGATGCTCTCTCCTGTTTGATTCTGGCAATCAATCGAGGAAGCATCGGGAAGGGTGGAAACACGTAAGCCATCCTGAAGTCCCAAGGTGCTGTCAGGGCATCTATCAGGACTGCTCCTGGATCCCTGGATCTGGACCCGTAACGAGGAAGCTTGGCGTTCTGTCGAGACGCCATGAGATCTATCTCTGGTTTGCCCCAACGTCGAAGTATTGGGCCAAAGACCTCCGGATGAAGTTCCCACTCCCCCGGATGAAAAATCTGACGACTTAAGAAATCCGCCTCCCAGTTCTCCACTCCCGGGATGTGGATTGCTGACAGGTGGCAAGAGTGAGACTCTGCCCAGCGAATTATCTTCTATGCTTCCATCATTGCTAGGGAGCTTCTTGTCCCTCCCTGATGGTTGATGTAAGCTACAGTCGTGATGTTGTCCGACTGAAACCTGATGAACCCCCGAGTTGTCAACTGGGGCCAAGCCAGGAGTGCATTGAGAACTGCTCTCAATTCCAGAATGTTTATTGGCAGGAGACTCTCCTCCTGACTCCATTGTCCCTGAGCCTTCAGAGAATTCCAGACGGCACCCCAACCTAGAAGGCTGGCGTCTGTTGTTACAATTGTCCAGTCTGGTCTGCTGAATGGCATCCCCCTGGACAGATGTGGCCGAGAAAGCCACCATAGAAGAGAATTTCTGGTCTCTTGATCCAGATTCAGAGAAGGGGACAAGTCTGAGTAATCCCCATTCCACTGACTTAGCATGCACAGTTGCAGTGGTCTGAGGTGTAAGCGTGCAAAGGGTACTATGTCCATTGCCGCTACCATTAAGCCGATTACCTCCATGCATTGAGCCACTGACGGGTGTTGAATGGAATGAAGGGTGCGGCAAGCACTTTGAAGTCTTGTTAGCCTGTCCTCTGTCAGGTAAATCTTCATTTCTACAGAATCTATAAGAGTCCCCAGGAAGGGAACTCTTGTGAGTGGAACGAGTGAACTTTTCTTTTCGTTCACCTTCCATCCATGTGACCTTAGAAATGCCAGTACTAACTCTGTATGAAACTTGGCAGTTTGAAAGCTTGAAGCTTGTATCAGAATGTCGTCTAGGTATGGAGCTACCGAGATTCCCCGCGGTCTTAGTACCGCCAGAAGAGCACCCAGAACCTTTGTGAAGATTCTTGGAGCTGTAGCCAATCCGAATGGAAGAGCCACAAACTGGTAATGCCTGTCTAGGAAGGCAAACCTTAGGTACCGGTAATGATCTTTGTGAATCGGTATGTGAAGGTAAGCATCTTTTAAATCTACTGTGGTCATGTACTGACCCTCTTGGATCATAGGTAAAATTGTCTGAATAGTCTCCATCTTGAACGATGGAACTCTTAGGAATTTGTTTAGGATCTTTAAGTCCAGGATTGGTCTGAAAGTTCCCTCTTTTTTGGGAACCACAAACAGATTTGAGTAAAACCCTTGTCCCTGTTCCGACCGTGGAACTGGATGGATTACTCCCATTAACAAGAGCTCTTGTACGCAGCGTAGAAACGCCTCTTTCTTTGTCTGGATTGTTGACAACCTTGACAGATGAAATCTCTCTCTTGGAGGAGAGTGTTTGAAGTCCAGAAGGTATCCCTGAGATATTATCTCTAGCGCCCAGGGATCCTGGACATCTCTTGCCCAAGCCTGGGCGAAGAGAGAAAGTCTGCCCCCCACTAGATCCGATCCCGGATCGGGGGCCCTCAATTCATGCTGTTTTAGGGGCAGCAGCAGGTTTCCTGGCCTGCTTGCCCTTGTTCCAAGACTGGTTAGGTCTCCAGTTTTGTCTGTAGCGAGCAACAGATCCTTCTTGCTTTGGGGCAGAGGAAGTTGATGCTGCTCCTGTTTTGAAATTCCGAAAGGAACGAAAATTAGACTGTTTGGCCTTAGGTTTGGCCCTGTCTTGAGGCAGGGCGTGGCCTTTACCTCCTGTAATGTCAGCGATAATTTCTTTCAAACCAGGCCCAAATAAGGACTGCCCTTTAAAAGCTATATTAAGTAATTTAGACTTAGAAGTAACATCAGCTGACCAGGATTTTAGCCACAGCGCCCTGCGTGCCTGAATGGCGAATCCTGAATTCTTAGCCGTAAGTTTAGTTAAATGTACTACGGCCTCCGAAATGAATGAATTAGCTAGTTTAAGGACTCTAAGCCTGTCCGTAATGTCGTCCAGAGTAGCTGAACTAATGTTCTCTTCCAGAGACTCAATCCAGAATGCCGCTGCAGCCGTGACCGGCGCAATGCATGCAAGGGGTTGCAATATAAAACCTTGTTGAACAAACATTTTCTTAAGGTAACCCTCTAATTTTTTATCCATTGGATCTGAAAAAGCACAGCTATCCTCCACCGGGATAGTGGTACGCTTAGCTAAAGTAGAAACTGCTCCCTCCACCTTAGGGACCGTTTGCCATAAGTCCCGTGTGGTGGCGTCTATTGGAAACATTTTTCTAAATATCGGAGGGGGTGAGAATGGCACACCGGGTCTATCCCACTCCTTAGTAACAATTTCAGTAAGTCTCTTAGGTATAGGAAAAACATCAGTACTCGCCGGTACCGCAAAATATTTATCCAACCTACACATTTTCTCTGGTATTGCAACTGTGTTACAATCATTCAGAGCCGCTAACACCTCCCCTAGTAATACACGGAGGTTTTCCAGCTTAAATTTAAAATTTGAAATATCTGAATCCAGTCTGTTTGGATCAGAACCGTCACCCACAGAATGAAGTTCTCCGTCCTCATGTTCTGCCACCTGTGACGCAGTGTCTGACATGGCCCTAATATTATCAGCGCACTCTGTTCTCACCCCAGAGTGATCACGCTTGCCTCTTAGTTCTGGTAATTTAGCCAAAACTTCAGTCATAACAGTGGCCATATCTTGTAAAGTTATCTGTAATGGCCGCCCAGCTGTACTGGGCGCTACCATATCGCGCACCTCCCGAGCGGGAGATGCAGGTACTGACACGTGAGGCGAGTTAGTCGGCATAACTCTCCCCTCGTTGTTTGGTGAAATTTGTTCAATTTGTACAGATTGACTTTTATTTAAAGTAGCATCAATACAGTTAGTACATAAATTTCTATTGGGCTCCACTTTGGCATTGCAACAAATGACACAGGTATCTTCCTCTGAATCAGACATGTTTAACACACTAGCAATAAACTTGCAACTTGGAATACAATTCTATTAGAATATTATTAAAAACGTACTGTGCCTTTAAGAAGCACAGAAGATTTATGACAGTTGAAAATTAATAAACTGAAACAGTTATAGCCTCAATCCTTGTAAACAACACAACTTTAGCAAAGGTTTGATCCCATTAGCAAAAGACAACTAATTCTGAAAGCAGAAAAAAAAAAAAATTACAGAATAAACGTTTTTTATCTCAGTCAACTATAATCTCACAGCTCTGCTGAGAGAAATTACCTCCCTCAAAACAAGTTTTGAAGACCCCTGAGTTCTGTAGAGATGGACCGGATCATGCAGGAAATACAATGAGCTGCTGACTGAAATTTCTGATGCGTAGTAAAAGCGCCAAAAAACGGCCCCTCCCCCTCACACACAGCAGTGAGAGAGAACAGAAACTGTCAGAAAAAAGATCAAGCAACTGCCAAGTGGAAAAATAGTGCCCAAACATTTATTCACTCAGTACCTCAGCAAATGAAAACGATTTTACATTCCAGCAAAAACGTTAAACATAATTTCTTAGTAGTTTTATGTACTTTTTACAGTGTAATTCCAGTGAAGTACCATTCCCCAGAATACTGAAGTGTAAAGTATACATACATGACATTATATCGGTATGGCAGGATTTTCTCATCAATTCCATTGTCAGAAAATAAAAGCTGCTACATACCTCTATGCAGATTCATCTGCCCGCTGTCCCCTGATCTGAAGTGTACCTCTCCTCAGATGGCCGAGAAACAGCAATATGATCTTAACTACTCCGGCTAAAATCATAGTAAAACTCTGGTAGATTCTTCTTCAAACTCTGCCAGAGAGGTAATAACACACTCCGGTGCTATTTTAAAATAACAAACTTTTGATTGAAGATATAAAACTAAAAATAATCACCATAGTCCTCTCACACATCCTATCTAGTCGTTGGGTGCAAGAGAATGACTGGGAGTGACGTAGAGGGGAGGAGCTATATGCAGCTCTGCTGGGTGAATCCTCTTGCACTTCCTGTTGGGGAGGAGTAATATCCCAGAAGTAATGATGACCCGTGGACTGATCACACTTAACAGAAGAAATATGTTTTATGACCCTTTAAGGCCAATAATACACCAATACTGGTTTAACCCATTGTCTACCAGGAACACACACATTGGTTTAACCTCTTGGTTTTCAATGACACATACAAAAGTAATTTAATCCCTTTAATGTCTGTAGCAAACATACACAACAGTGACTTAAAGAAACATAAACCAATTTTTTTTTCTTTCATGATTCAGAAAAAGCATACAATGTTAACCAACTTTCCAATTTACTTCTTTTATGAATTTTGTTTTGTTCTTTTGGTATCCTTTGTTGAAAAGCATATATAAGTAGGCTCAGGAGCAGGAATGCACTACTGGAAGCTAGCTGCTGATTGGTGGCTGCATATATATGCCTCCTGTCATTGTCTCACCCCATGTGTTCAGTTGCGCCCAATGGTGCACTGTTGCACCTTCAACAAAGGATACCAAGACAATGAAGCAGTTTTGTTAATAAAAATAAATTGGAAAGTTTTTTTTTGTTTGTTTTTAATTGTGTGTTCTATCTAAATCATGAAAGAAAAGTTTTGGGTGTCATATCCCTTTAAATTCTTATTGCATACAACATACACACACATCAGTTAACACTATTATTTTTTAAATGACACAATAAACATAAAGGAGCTGTTTGCAAATGATTCTCTCCCGCATTTAAAATGGATCATTAGGAACAAAATAAAGGAAATATTATTTTATAGTACAATGCCAACTAAGTATTTTTAAACTGCTAATGGGACCAGTAGCAAGAGCGATAATAAGCCTTTTGCTTTCACATTACCACCAGCAGGGAAGGAAGGGAGCGTTGGATGAGTCTGGTTACTATACCATTACGCAGCAGCCGTATGTAGGGTTGCCACCTCAGCCGTGTTTTCCTGGACACTTATGAGTTACACATGCTGCAGGGTGTGCAGAGAGGAACATGAATAGTGCTGTTTATCAGCACTATTCATGTGATGTCCAGAGACACAATACATGTTCCGTCCTGCTTACCCTGTAGCATGTGTAACTCATAAGTGTCCAGGAAAACATGGCTGAGGTGGCAACCCTAGCCGTATTACAAGTTGTTTTAGTAGTGCGCGTCACAAAAAAGAAGAGTGTGTATGAACTCCAAAGAAAAGTAGTTGCGCCATAAGGGTATTTTACTCTTTGGCTCTTTGGGTGCTGTGGTGCTCCCTGAATTTGTCAAGCCTTGGACTAAGGAGAAAACAAAATTGCCCTTTAACTTGACTAATAATACATCAACCTATGCAAATAATAAAAAAAATAAACTCTGCAGATTTAATTTCAGAGTTTTGTTAAAGGTAATAAAATCTGGCAGGGCTTTTACAAGTTTTAGAAGCTATACTGGAAGTTTGAAGAGCAGTAAAATGTGCACCAAGGAGTAGAACTATTTATAAATTAACATTTTCAGGACACCTGATAAAGGCCTGCATTTTATAGATAGATGATAGATAGATAGATAGATGATAGATAGATAGATAGATAGATAGATGATATATAGATAGATGATAGATAGATGATAGATAGATAAATAGATAGATAGATGATAGATAGATGATAGATGATAGAGATATATAGATAGATAGATAGATAGATAGATAGATAGATGATAGATAGATGATAGATAGATGATAGATAGATATAGATAGATAGATAGATAGATAGATAGATAGATGATAGATAGATTATAGATAGATTATAGATAGATGATAGATAGATAGATAGATAGATGATAGATAGATGATAGATAGATGATAGATAGATGATAGATAGATGATAGATAGATAGATAGATGATAGATAGATTATAGATAGATTATAGATAGATGATAGATAGATAGATAGATAGATAGATAGATGATAGATAGATGATAGATAGATAGATAGATAGATAGATAGATAGATAGATAGATGATAGATAGATGATAGATATATGATAGATAGATGATAGATAGATGATAGATAGATAGATAGATAGATGGTACCACAAGATCCAATACTAGGAAAGCTCTGCTCGTACTCTAAAGCTAAACCAAAGCCTACTTACAAAGCCTCTGAAAGAAAACATCCACTGCTTTGGGAGTGACACTGAATTCTCAAACATACACAAGTGGGTCAGAAAAAGAATTCTAATGAGGCCCAATACTCTGTAATTGTATTCTCTGGCAGGTGACTCTCACAAACAATTGTCACACAATGTCTCTACCAGGAATACAATGTGCCTTGGGATTCTGAAATCTCTCTTGTAGGAAAACTTCTTTATAAAACGTACAATTCTTATGCCTAAAACCAGTGCAAAGCTTCAAACAATGCCATGTTAAAGGGATATGAACCCACATTAATTTTCTTTTGTGATTCGGATAGCAAATTTAAACAACTTTGTAATTTACTTCTATTATCATTTTTTTCTTCATTGTCTTGGTATCTTGTTGAAAAATAGGGTTGTAAGCTTAAAAGCCGGCCCATTTCTGGAGCACTATATAGCAGCAGTTTTGCAAGAATGTTATCCAATTGGAAGAGCACTATATGGCAGCACTATTTCCTGCCATATAGTGCTGCAGATGCCTACTTAGGTGTCTCTTCAATGCAGAATACAAGTAAATTGGAAACTTTTTAAAAATGGTATGCTCTGTCTGAACCACAAAATACATTTTTTAGGTTTCATATCCCTTTAAAGGACCACTCAATGCAGCAGAGTTGCATATTTAACAAGTGCATAATAAAAAGACAATTATTTAACACCTACCTTGAATTTCAAATAATCAATAAATTTGTTTCTGACAAATTATTTTTTTCTCTAATTTTCCGGCCCCCTGTATCATGTGACAGATATCAGCCAATCACAGACTAGTATACGTATACCCTGTGAGCTTGCGCACATGCTCAGTAGGCTTTTGTTCCCCAAAATGTGTAAATATAAAAAGACTGTGCAAAATATGATAATGGAAGTAAATTGGAAAGTGTCTTAAAACTGAATGCTCTTGCTAAATCATAAAATATTATTTTGAGTTGTGTCCCTTTAAGCAGCCATACTATTTTAGAAGCTAGAAAACAATTGTATTTAAAGGGACATTGAACACAATTTTTTTCTTTCATGATTCTAATGAGCATGACATTTTAAGCAACTTTCTAATTTACTCCTATTATCATTTTTTCTTTGTTCTCTGGCTTTCTTTATTTTAAAAGCAGGAATGTAAATCTTAGCAGCCAGACGATTTTGGTTCAGAAACCATGGATAGCGCTTGCTTATTGGAGGCTTACATCTACCCACCAATAAGCAAGTATAACCCAGGTTCTCAACCAAAAATGGCCCGGCTCCTATACATAACATTCCTGTTTTTTAAATAAAGATATCAAGAGAACGAAGAAAAATTGACAATAGGAGTAAATTAGAAAGTTGCTTAAAATGTTATGCTCTATCTGAATCATGTCCCTTTAACGTTGTATGTAGAAGATTTAAACTTAAAATTAGGAGCCCAAATTACACTTTCTGAGGCCAGGGCTTGCTGATCCTAAGAAGTTGTCAAGTTTGCCCTGAGTTAAAGTGAAGTTCTAGAGAACCACAAAGGCATTTGAATCATATGTAAATTCCTGCCCATAGTATGCTAAAGTTAGTAATGAAACTATTGCATGCTCTAACCAATTAGAGTATATTATTATTTTTCATTAGAATATCCCTTTAAATAAGCTTTACGTTCTCACCTACCAGATCTCCGACCAGCTCTTCCAATTTTGCCATCATTCATTAAAGGGACATGAAAGTCAAAATTAAACGTTCATGACTCAGTGAGGACATGACATTTTAAGAGACTTTTCAATGTACTTCTATTATCACACTTATTTTGTTCTCTTACTATCTTTTGTTAAAAACCATACCTAAGTAGACTCAGGAGTAGCACTGCACTACTGGGGGCTAGCTGCTGATTAGTGGTTGCACATATGCCTCTTGCCATTGGCTCAAAAGATTTACATCTAGGTCCCAGTCGTGCATTGCTGCTCCAGAGCTGACTTTAAGGGCTCCATTTAATACACTGCGGATGCAGCACTGGAGCGTCTTTGGTTTCCTAACTGGTTTGCAATCCCCCCTTTTTGCACTTCTATATCCGTTAACCCCTTAATGACCACAGCACTTTTCCATTTTCAGTCCGTTTGGGACCAAGGCTATTTTTACATTTTTGCGGTGTTTGTGTTTAGCTATAATTTTCCTCTTACTCATTTACTGTACCCACACATATTATATACCGTTTTTCTCGCCATTAAATGGACTTTCTAAAGATAACATTATTTTCATCATATCTTATAATTTACTATAAAAAAAATTATAAAATATAAGGAAAAAATGGAAAAAAACACACTTTTTTAACTTTGACCCCCAAAATCTTTTACACATCTACAACCACCAAAAAAAAAAACATGCTAAACGGTTTCTAAATTTTGTCCTGAGTTTAGAAATACCCAATGTTTACATGTTCTTTGCTTTTTTTGCAAGTTATAGGTCCATAAATACAAGTAGCACTTTGCTATTTCCAAACCACTTTTTTTCAAAATTAGCGCTAGTTACATTGGAACACTAATATCTTTCAGGAATCCCTGAATATCCATTGACATGTATATATTTTTTCTTAGAAGACATCCCAAAGTATTGATCTAGGCCCATTTTGGTATATTTCTTGCCACCATTTCAACGCCAAATGCGATCAAATTAAAAAAAAACCCGCCAAATTTTTCACAATTTTAGGTTTCTCACTGAAATTATTTACAAACAGCTTGTGCAATTATGGCACAAATGGTTGTAAATGCTTCTCTGGGATCCCCTTTGTTCAGAAATAGCAGACATATATGACTTTGGCGTTGCTTTTTGGTAATTAGAAGGCCGCTAAATACTGCTGCACATCACACGTGTATTATGGCTAGCAGTGAAGGGGTTAATTAGGTAGTTTGTAGGGAGCTTGCAGGGTTAATTTTAGCTTTAGTGTAGAGATCAGCCTCCCACCTGACACATCCCACCCCCTGATCCCTCCCAAACAGCTCCCTTCCCTTCCCCACCCCACAATTGTCCCCGCCATCTTAAGTACTGGCAGAAAGTCTGCTAGTACTAAAATAAAAGGTTTTTTATTTTTTTTTATTTTTATTTTTATAGCATATTTACATATGCTGCTGTGTAGGCTCCCCCCTTAGCCCCCAACCTCCCTGATCCCCCCCAAAACAGCTCTCTAACCCTCCCCCTCTGCATTATTGGGGGCCATCTTGGGTACTGGCAGCTGTCTGCCAGTACCCAACTTGCAGAAAAAAAATGTTTTTTTTTGTTTCTGTTTTTTTTTTCTGTAGTGTAGCTTCCCTACCCCCACAGACCAACCCTCACACCTTGATAGATTGATTTTTTTAAAACTTGTATTCCCCTTTTTTTTAGCATTTTTTGCTGTAGTGTAGCGTTTCCCACCCGCTCCCTCCCCGTGCACGCGCCCGCCCCCGCCCTCCCGTGCACGCCCCCGGACATCCCCGCCCACGATCCCGCCCCCCTCCACATCACTAGTGCCAACGATGGCCGCCACGCCTCCCGGTCCGGCTCCCACCCACCAACGAGGAAAGCCACCGATCTCCGGTGCAGAGAGGGCCACAGAGTGGCTCTCTCTGCACCGGATGGCTTAAAAAGGTTATTGCAGGATGCCTCCATATCGAGGCATCACTGCAATAACCGGAAAGCAGCTGGAAGTGAGCAGGATCGCTTCCAGCTGCTTTCCACACCGAGGACGTGCAGGGTACGTCCTCAGGCGTTAACTGCCTTTTTTTTGAGGACGTACCCTGCACGTCCTCGGTCGTTAAGGGGTTAAACAAGTCTAAATCATGTATATAACTTATAATTCCATTCTACAATCAAACTGCTCTCAAACCTCAGGACCTCCACAGCTGCAAGAATCCATTAAGACTGTATAATGCACACAGAGATAGAGAGGTGTATGAGCTGTTTTAGACCAATGTAGGAGGCTTGGAGGAACTACGCATTCCATGGATTTTTTATTTGTTACAAAGAGTTTACTGAAGTGTATCTGAAGTTCTTTTTACATGTTGGCAATTACAGGCCTTGTGTTTATGCTACATTGCAACAGTAAATACAACACAATTAACCTAATTTATTTTGCAGTTTAATTGTACTGAAGTTTTCTTCCAGTGCTAAGAAGGGATCTCCGCACAGCATGTTGAAAAGGGCCATATGTCCCACTGGTAGATATAGTTCTGTATCCAGGCAGAAAGTAAATACAGATTCTGCCCTCATTCTATCAGAAATGCAAAGCGAATACACATTATTATTTATATTGCCAATGCTATAAAGAGATGCATTATTATGTCTTGCTAGAAATTTCAGCCTTATGTATACACCAGATCACTTAGCTCACTAATTAATTAGCTAAGGTCTTGGTGAACCTGGGAAAGTGTCAGACAATAAAGCTAATTGTACATACATGCAATAGCATAATATATTGTTGACAAGTGTACCACTAGAAGGTAATTTATGTATTAGCAACAATACAAACAGTTTGCCACATGGCAATACACAATACAAAGTGGACAGGGGCGTAACTAGAACTTACTGGGCCCTAGGGCAAAGGCTGTGACAGGCAGACACATGGTGGAACAGTAGCAGAAGCTGACCCGGCAACAACATGCTGAAACAGTAGCTGTTTCTCTATTATAGTGAGGCCTTCTTCCTCCTTGGTTGTGCCAGAGGAAATGCACAATTTTTCTGTATAATATGGTGACAACACTGCAACACTATGGTGGTCATCTTGGAAACTCTGCACCGTAGTGTAAAGGCTTTCCTTAAAAGGGACATGAAACCCCCAAAAAATATTTCATGATACAGATAGAGCATGCCATTTTAAACACATTTCTAATTGACTTCTATTATCAAATATTCTTTATTCTCTTGGTATCTTTTGTTGAAAAGCAGGGACATAAGTTCAGGCGCATGCACGTGTCTGGAGCACTTTATGGCAGCAATTCTGCAAGAATGTTAGCAGCACTATTTCCTGCCATTTAGTGCTCCAGACAGGGGCGGACTGAGACCAATCAGAGCCCTGGGCAAGATTAGGGAACGGCCCCTACTGTCTCACACTGACCCAAATATATTCAAATGTATGCAAATGAACATTGTAGCCTCCCTGTCCTGCCACCACCAGGCCCCCTAACCTCCAGGGCCAGAGACAGGGCTCCTAACCTCCAGGGCAAGACCCCACACTCCAAAGGCCTTACAGTGACAGACCACCAACAGGTACCCCCTACTATAGACCCCCTGAGTAACAAACCACACACCCAGGCACAAGGCCCCCAATCTGGGGCCAGGGCCCCCACTGAACCCACACTTAACTGCTTAGTTACTGATAGGGCAGGTTTAAGTCAAATCAGCACCCCAGGAGCCATGGGGATGTCATTTGTGGGGCCCCATACATGCTGGGCCATCTGTCCAGATCCTATTTGCCTGGCTGATCAGATTGCCCCTGGCTCCAGACACCCACCTACCTAGGTTTCTCTTCAACAAAAAATACCATGAAAACTAAACAAATTTGATAACAGAAGTAAATTGGAAACTTTTTAAATATTCTATGCTCTGTCTGAAGCACACAAAAAAAATATTTGGGGTTTTATTAGCTAACGACGGCTCAGAGCCATCGCTAGCACTCAACTAACTTTTTAGCAATCTGGGGGCTCCTACTGACTCCCACCCCGGCAATCGGGCCTGTATAGTGACAGGCATCACCGGGGCTTCCCGCTACGTGCAGTGACATCATGCACAATGATGTGATGACATCACCGCGCAACTTTATTTAAAATTTACAATAGAAAGTATAGGGAAAGGGGGCATGCTGCTTAGAAGCCTGTATCTCAGGCATCTAAGCAGCTACAGACTCCCAAGACCCACCGTTGGAAATGTAATCACCTAAACTTTCCAAAGGTATAAGGGGCTCTGGGGGGGGGGGTCAAATTATTATTTTTTTAAATGGTAAAAAACAGAAAAAAAAATGAAATCCAGCTTAGCACTCAAAGGGTTAAACTGTGAGCCTGGTGTGTAGTTGGGCACACAGAGGGGTCAGACATGATGCAAATGGAGTGATGTCACTACTGATTGCAGGGCCCAGATGGACTACCTAAAAGAGTAGGTGCAATTGAGACCTCTGAGAACCCTGTAGTTATACCCCTGATACCGGATGTAGCTATTTCTGAAATTCATATGAAGTACAGGATCCCGCAAAGCACAGAGATTGGTGTAGTTTAAGAATAGGATAACTTTATAACAAGTAACACTTAATGCACTTACAGGGATGTTAATCGCAACATGCATTTTCCTAGTTTCATTAAAGGGACATAAAAGGGCAAAATGAAAAGATTTGAATGTATTAAAGCATTTTATTTCTGCACTATTGATTACATATAACTATGTGTAATGTATGCAAAGGGGTCAAATCAGCTCCAGTGTAGCATTGCTGGGAGCTAGCTGAACACATCTTGTGAGCCAATAACAACAGGTATATTTGCGTAGCCACCAATCAACTGCCAGCTCCCAGTAGTGCATTGCTGCTCATGAGCCAAGGTATTTATTTCAACAAAGGATAAGAAGAGAATGAAGTACATAATCTCTTAAAATTGCATACTCTGTATGAATCATGGAACACTGTCTCTACTGGGTATATCAAACAGAACCTAGAACCCTGCAACATAAAGTTATTGTTGATCAGGAGCTCATTTATATCTGTCTCTACAAAAAAGTAGTTAAGATACACATTCTCAAACAGGCCTTTCAATAAGTATGTCCCTGGACTGCAAAAACAATTAAAGTGCCATAAAACAGGTAGAGATCTGTGCATATCATTAAAGGGCTAATTCATTTAAAATAGTTTGCATAAAAAAATTGTTTAAAAATTGCTGGCAAGTGACGAATCTCTTCTCAGGAGGAAAACCAGTTCCCCCTGAAGTCCTTGCTCATACCCATGCCATCCACCCTCAGGTTCAGATTTGACCTCCTAAGGCTTCTTTCTATACTAAAGTCATGGGGATTTCTGAATGCTCCTCCTAGACAGCAGACACCTTGGGAGACCCGGATATCTTCGGGCTCCCAACATATGTTCCCCTTGTCTTCCCACTATCAAATTCTTATCGACGCTTCAGAACATACTAAAACCAAGCAGATGGAGGACTGGGAGAGAGACTGGAGGGTGGGGTTGTCTGCAGAGGACTGGGCTAATGCTATCCAATACACCAAATCGTCAATACATTGCATGACACTTTATGAACTGTTTTACAAGTTATTGACCAGGTGGCACTATGTTCCCTCAAAGTTACACAAAATGTTTCCTGGCAGCAACACCCCCTCTGCTGGAGAGGTTGTAAACAGGTGGGGGATCCCCATCACATTTGGTGGGCCTGCCCTGCCATTACACCCATGTGGACCAAAGTTGAGGCTTTGTGCTGCCGCATGGGACTGGTAACATCCTTGCCTCCTGAGGCAGCCCTGGTGCATATTGGCCTTCGGCCCCTCTCTAAACCCAGCCACATTTTTCTGATAACGATCACAATGGCAGCAAAACTCCTAATTGCCCGAAACTGGAAAAAATCTACCCCCCCCCCCCCCCAACTGGCAGGCTTTGATTCAACTTATTTCTTATATTCAGTCTATGGAGAGCCATGAATACAGCTCAAACAAACAGACATGTTCGCCATGATCTGGGAGCCCTGGGACACACTGGGGAAGGCACAATCTCCTCTATGTAAAAGGAAAGTAGCAGATACCAATACTAGAATGTACCAGTAGGGAGGGGACTGCATAATTCCCCCCTCCCTGAGACTGGCAGGCCACACAAAGGGTGTTTTTTTTGTTTGTTTGTTTTTTCCCTCCCCTTTCCCCCCTACTACCCTCTACCCCACTGCCCCATGGGATTTCCCTGATGAAAAATTGTCAAACCAATCTCCATCTGTCTCCAGGTACGCAAGCGTAGTTTGTTAATCACTTTGACTTAGTCTCTGAACTTCCACTCCTATGTAATATTTACTTCTCCAAAACAATTAATATATTCAAAATGTTAAAAACTCTTTACTTTGAGGTATATTCCTTCAAGGTTTTCCTATATGTGATATTGATTTATGATCATTGTATGTATTGTATCTACCCGGAAGGATGTCTTCCGCTCAGCTTTTGTTCACATTCGGTTATTGATTTACCTTTTGTACAATGTTCTGTTTCTTTGACCTCAATAAAAACTATTTATAAAAAAAAAGATGCAAAAAAAAAAATTGCTGGCAAGTATTTTAAAATAATTTTCAAAAATAAGAAAAATGAATTACATAGCTAAACTGCCTGGAGCAGCTAACTCCACCCCCCTTATCAGTGTTTAGACACATTTCAACTGAGTTCACAGCTTCTAGGAATGCTCCAGCAGATAATCCCTATTCACTTTTGCATTTTACCAAAAGAACAATAAACATAGATACAGCCATAAAAGGAATTGTGTGGGGGGAGCTAGAGCTTTACAATTCAGAAACTAAAAAGAAAGGGTTAATGGTGAGGCACTGCAGTATAAATTTGCAGGCAAAGTAATTAAAGTACATATTATATTATTTTGTCTCTATCCCAACTTGTTTTATGTCCTTTTAACTTTTACTAACTACAGGGCAGCTTAAATGCTTCCATCACATTTATTTTTATGCAAACATTTTGCAATGTACCACGTACATTAATGTGCTTAATAAATTTGAGGCTACAAACATTTTCACAAAAAAAAGAGCAACACCAGAACAAGAGATCATGATTTCAAATTGACCCCTAAGGAGTAATTTGCAATAGATTCTTCACAGAAACGGTAGATGATGCACGGACAGGGATAGGCATAAGGCTAGGAACTGATTAAGCTTATAGTTTATAGTAGGCATGTGTATTTGTTTTGTCACAAATGTGTGATGATACAGGGATACCCGAACGAAGTTCATCAGTATTCATTACATTCCTTTAGTTAAAATACTTACCTTTTGTGCGCTGGAGAGCTGCGCTAACCTGGTCCTCTTCATCAAAGAGCTCGGCCGCACTAATACGAGGCAGCGCCAGGAGGAATGTGGGCAGCCTTGTTAGGCCTATGGTTCTTATGTTTCTGTGTTTAAAGGTATAGTAATGCACAAATAAAGTGCTTTACTACAATAGAGAATGTTATTTTGTCCCTTGTTAACTACAGGTCAGATCACATTAGATGCGTTACAAATAATGCAACCTAATTAGCTCAAGGCCACACACAACTAATCACATTATTAACATCATTGCTAATATCACACATGATAGCATCAAAAACATTATAAATTATATACTGTGTGTGTGTATATGTATATGTATATATAACATCATATCTGAAATATCTGTTTACGTCCTAGTTCTACTAGTTGTACAAAGCTTGTAGACGCTTTATGTTTCTTCATCAGCACACAATAGGTCAATAATGTTGACCTTACTAAACAATGAGATTACACATGAATTACTTCTAAGCACAAATAACAATTAATACTTACGTACAACTTCATGAAGTAGTTACAGAAATTTCATTTTAGAATTCAGGATACAAATTCATATGAAATGTTCTTATATGTTCGTATGAAACTTATTTATTGAAGGAATTACAAAAGCATTAGCTTTTCTTATAGGTTAAAGGCACTAGTAATTTTGGTTAAAGGGACATTAAAGTCAAAATAAAACTTTTGTGATTCAGATACTGGTACATTTAAAAAACGTTTCCAATTTACTTGTCACGGTTACCTTTTTTTCTTGGTATGCTTTGCTGAAACTTAGCTTTTTTCAATAACAAAATACATTGGTGTGGGTAGATTTATCAAGCAGTGGATGCTTCAATCTACTCTCGAAGTTTCAGATCCGCCTGAAACTTAAGTTAAGAAGCAGCGGTCATAACTCATCTGCCACCTCTGAGGTCGCGGACAGCAATCATGAATGACATCCCCTGCTAGCGGCCGATTGGCTGCGAATCTGCAGGGGGCGGCATTGCACAAGCATTTCACCATAAATGCTTGTGCAATGATAAATGCCGATAGTGTATCATGTCTACCCGACATTTGATAAATCTACCCCGTAGGCTTGAGTACTATATATGGCAGCAGTGTCTGCAACATGGTTTGTAACAATATTATGCATACTGGGGCATATTTATCAAGCTCGGATTTGAGCTTGATGCCCCGTGTTTCTGGCGAGCCTGCAAGCTCGCCAGAAACAGCAGTTATGAAGCAGCGGTCACAAAGACCGCTGCTCCATAACCTGTCCGCCTGCTCTGAGCAGGTGGACAGACATCGCCGGAAATCAACCCGATTGAGTACGATCGGGTTGATTGACACCCCCCTGCTTGCGGCTTATTGTGAGCTGCTGGTGCAATGCTGAATATGGCGAGCGTATTGCTCACCGTATTCAGCGAGGTCTGGCGGACCTGATCCGCACTGTTTTTTTTAATTTGTTCTTTATCTTCTATCTATTTGAATCATGAAAGTTTAAAGCGGCAGTAAATGTTGGTTATTAACACAATTATGCATTTTATTTTTAGGACCCAGTAGAGACTAATAATTGTCACTTTACTGCTGCTACGCTAGTTTTTATGTGTAAATTACCCCCACAACACTTGAGAGCTAACCCTCCGCACTTTTTGCCCCACTACACAAGCATTTTTATTGACCCTTTCAGTGAGCGGTGCTCCAAAAAGAGACCCGGCAATTGCACCATTGAGTTTAAAGGCTGTGACACACTGCAGGCGATGTGGCGTGAAGCAAAGCAGCTGCTTTGCGCCGCATCGCTTCTGAAGGTAAAATATTTCAAACTCTGACCCGGCTGAGCGCGCAGAGATGAAAAGGCAGGATTGACTGAGCGCGCACAGCCGCATCATCACGCTGCGCTGCTCTCAGTGTGTTACAACCTTAATCTAGAAGAGCTCCAGATCCTACCTTCTGTGCATAAAAACATATTATCGAAGCAGTAAAATGACAATCATTACTGGGACTTAAAAATAAAATGATTAAATTTAGAAAACAATGTTTATTGTCCCTTTAATTTTGGCTTCCATGTCCCTTTGATATCAATAATAATCTCAGATACTTTCAGTCTTATAATTTAATAATATTTTTTATACCATAAAGCTATAAAACACTTTGTACATGTTTGTTCTTCAATTTCATAATTATAGATACCTTGACAATTAGTTCTATCAGTCAGAATTGGAAAGAATTTAAAAACAATAATATTAATAAATGTATGATGTGTGCTGCAAGCAAAGATGAGTTTTATGTTATTTCTAGGGTTGCACCGATACCATTTTTTTTTTAAGACCGAGTACAAGTACCGATACTTTTTTTCAAATACTCGGCAATACCAATTACCGATGCTTTTTTTTTAATGTCATGTGACAGTTTCTCAAGCACAATACATAACAATGACTTAAGATAGCTTCTTTATAATTATGAAGAACTGTAACTCAAAAGGCATTATGAAATAATAAAAGTTTTATTTGCTTGTTGTCACAAAGTTGTAAAAATATTACAATAAAATATATTCATAATAGCAACAATACAAAACAAATGTAATATCACAACCAACCAAAGTAGAATACAGTAAAAAAATATAACAGTGCACTGTTTAATCATGGGGAACAACAGTATGGGATAGATTACATTGACTGGAAAGCTTTACCAATGCTCTCATTACATGTCCAACTCCATTAAAGTCTAAGGAGTTGGAAATGTGAACAGAATTGGTAAAGTTTACCAATAAAATGTAATCTAAATCTAGTCCTATAATTATAGGATGAGTGTTCATAGGAATTAACTTAATTTGTCCTATGAAAACTCTTCCTGCAATTATACAAGCTAAGGATGCTCCTCAGAGTACAGTATAGCAGCATTTGGAGCACTGCTCTCAGACGTACAATAATACAAATAACAGCAATTGTTATTGGCAAAACAGAAGTGAACAATTTTTAGTTAAAGGGACATGAAACCCAAAAATGTTCTTTTATGATTCAGATAGAGAATACAATTTTAAACAACTTTCTAATTTACTTCTATTATCTAATTTGTTTAATTCTCTTGGTATCATTTGTTGAGCAGCAATGCACTAATGATTTTTAACTGAACACACGGGTGAGCCAATGACAATTAGTATATTTATGCAGCCACCAATCAGCAGCTAGAACCTAGGTTCTCTGCTGCTCCTGTGATTACGTAGATAAACATTTCAGCAAAGGATAACAAGAGAAGGAAGCAAATTAAACAATAGAAGTAAATTGTAAAGTTGTTTAAAAATATATTTTCCATCTAAATCATGAAAGAAAATTTCTGGGTTTCATGTCCCTTTAAGTCTCCACTCCAGCTTAAAATTAAATGGGAACATGAAGTTTGAAAAAACACCACCAGATGGCATATGGGTAAGATCTAAGATCTGGAGGTATCGGTTTAAGTATTGGAACATTTGCATGAGTACTGGTGCAAGTACTTGGTATCGGTACCGATACCGATACAAGTATCGGTGCAACCCTTGAAGGGGTGTGGATTTTTTTTTTAAAAAACTACTTGTCCAAGGGACTAAAGCGGGAGCCCAATCTACTTGTCCCTCGTGACAATCTACTTGTCCTGATTCACAAAATAATTTTGACCAAAAGACAGTGTGGTATGGGAAGGACTATCTATAAAAGGTAGAGCAATTGCCTCTAAGGGAAGACACATTTCAGATAAAATAGGGCATAGAGGGAAAAACATAAATTATGCTTACCTGATACAGGAGGAGGCAAAGACACCCCAGCCAAAGGCTTAAGTGTCTGTGCTAGGAATTGAATCAACAACTATTAGCATTCAAAATCAAGACAAATATGAAAATGGACCTAGCCTGTCACAGCAATTTTCCTTTTCATAATGATGTCAAGAAGCACAAGATATAGAAGTTAGAAAAAGATAAAATCCCATTTCTGCAGAACTACCAGATATTAACACTATCACTGTACTAAACTGCATAATAGTAATGGTGGTAACTGTTTTTTTTAAAACGTCATATAGCATAACAGACATGTCATACATTATAGACACTGCTAAAATAAACAACTGATTCTCTTATGCTCAGTATTCTAACTGCATCAATATAAAATAAAATGTTGGATTCTGAACAAAATAAAAAGAACTGCAACTGTGTACATGCAAAATAGCCAATATATATATTTTTTAAATGTTTATTTTATTAAAGTATCCCAATGAACAAATACCATGACACATTGATACATTGGGCCGAATTATCATTGTGCATATGCTGTCAGCATTTATCACTGACCAAGCATTTCTAGTGAAATGCTTGTGCAATTCTGCCCCCTGCACATTCACAGCCAATCGGCTGCTAGCAGGGGGTGTCAATCAACCCGATCATATTCGATCGGGATGATTGCTGTCCGCCACCTCAGAGGTGGCGAACGAGTTAAGGAGCAGCGGTCTTAAGACCGCTGCTTTTTAACTTATGTTTCAGCGGAAACTGAAACTACAGGAGTAGATTGCAGCATCCGCTGCTTGTTAAATCTACCCCGTTAAGTAAAATAAGGCATCAGAAGCCATTATGTTTTTTTATTTACTATTGACATCTCTAAATACAAATTATGTTGACTTCATTTTGACAAAAGCACGGAGGTGACCTGCATCTTTATTCATACCAATCATTTAGATAATACTATTTGACCATTTTCAGTCTAAGGGGCTGGAAACAGCAGTTATGAAGCAGTGGTCTAAAGACCGCTGCTCCATAACTTGTCCGCCTGCTCTGAGGCTGCCGTCTCCAATCCGCCCAATCCTATATGATCGGCCTGATTGACACCCCTGCTAGCGTCCGATGGGCCGTGAATCTGCAGGGGGCGGCATTGAACAAGCAGTTCTGGTAAACTGCTTGTACGATGATAAATGCAGACAGCGTATGAGGTCGGCATTTATCGATCTGCGGCGGACATGATGCGCTACATCGTATCATGTCCGTCCGCACTTTAGCAAATTGGCCCCTGAATATTCAAAAAGTTTACCTAGCTGTGTAAAAAAAACACAATTTTTTTAAAATGTAAAAATCTAAACTAGCCTAAACTATCTCCAGTTTTATACCAATTTTCATGCCCATCAAACTTAAAGGGATATGAAACCCAATTTCTATTAGTCATAATGCAGAGGGAGCACGCATTTTGTTGAAAAGAATACCAGGTAGGCTCAGGAGCTGCTGATTGGTGGCTGCACATATATGTTTCATGTGATTGGCTCACCCATGTGCATTACTATTTCTTCAACAAAGAATATCTTGAGAATAAAGCAAATAGGATAAAAGAAGTAAAATGGAAAGTTATTTAAAAATGTATGCTCTATCTGAATCTTGAGAGAAAAACTTTGGGTTTCATGAAAATTATCTTAGGTGTTTGATGATGTATCATTGCAATATTGCTTGCAAATGGATTAAACACTTAGTTAAAGCTGAATACATCTAGTGAGACATTAGCAAGAGACAAATATGAAGCTACCAATCTCCAGCTAGTTCCCAGTAGTGCATTGCTCCTGCTGACCTTTTGTATATATTATTTTCAACAAAGGATACTAAAAAAAACAAGTAAATTTGACAATATAAGTGAATATTACATGTTATCTCTGGAACATGCAAGTTTAATTTTGACTTTCCTATACCGTTAATTAGGCTTATATATGAGTGTTCCATTGATTATTTTATAGCAATGTAAAGTATTAGACCTTGCTGATTTTTTTTTTATTAATATTGAAATTGATAATCAGTCAATCTGGTGATCGCTTCCAGACGCTTTCAGGGTATTGCAGTGATGCCTCAATATTGAGGCATCCGGCATTACACATTTTTTAGGCACTGATGAGAGGGCCACTCTGCGAATAGCACTGAGACTTAGAATGTCTATGGGAAGGAGGAAGAGGGAGAGGGAGGGGAAAAATAAAAAAATACTTGTTAGGAAAGGGATCTGGGAGGGAGGAAGGTATTGAGGGGGGCAGCTACACTACAGAACAATTGTGTATTTTATAATTTTGTAAAAGAAAAAGCCAAATTACCAAGATGGAGGCAAATAGGTAGAGGGGGGAGGGGTTCAGGGAGGTTGGGGGGCAAAGGGGGGATCCAACACTGCATAATAAATATATGGAGCAAAAAATGCCTTTTATTTTAGTACTGACAGACTTTCTGCCAGTACTTAAGATGGCGGTGACAATTGTGAGGTGGGGGAGAAAAGAGAGCTGTTTGAGGGGGTCAGTGAGGGATCAGGATGTGATGTGTCAGGTGGGAGGCTGATCTCTACACTAAAGCTAAAATTAACCTTACAAGCTCCCTACAAACTACCTAATTAACCCCTTCACTGCTAGGCATAATACAAGTGTGGTGCGCAGCAGCATTTAGCAGCCTTCTAATTACCAAAAAACAATGCCAAAGCCATATATGTCTGCTATTTCTGAATAAAGGGGATCCCAGAGAAGCATTTACAGCCATTTATGCCATAAATGCACACGCTGTTTGTAAATCATTTCAGTGAGAAACCTAAAGTTTGTGAAAAAACATAATTTATGCTTACCTGATAAATTCCTTTCTTCTGTAGTGTGATCAGTCCACGGGTCATCATTACTTCTGGGATATTACTCCTCCCCAACAGGAAGTGTAAGAGGATTCACCCAGCAGAGCTGCATATAGCTCCTCCCCTCTACGTCACTCCCAGTCATTCGACCAAGGACCAACGAGAAAGGAAAAGCCAAGGGTGAAGTGGTGACTGGAGTATAAATTAAAAAATATTTACCTGCCTTAAAAACAGGGCGGGCCGTGGACTGATCACACTACAGAAGAAAGGAATTTATCAGGTAAGCATAAATTATGTTTTCTTCTGTTAAGTGTGATCAGTCCACGGGTCATCATTACTTCTGGGATACCAATACCAAAGCAAAAGTACACGGATGACGGGAGGGATAGGCAGGCTCTTTATACAGAAGGAACCACTGCCTGAAGAACCTTTCTCCCAAAAATAGCCTCCGATGAAGCAAAAGTGTCAAATTTGTAAAATTTGGAAAAAGTATGAAGCGAAGACCAAGTTGCAGCCTTGCAAATCTGCTCAACAGAGGCCTCATTCTTGAAGGCCCAAGTGGAAGCCACAGCTCTAGTAGAATGAGCTGTAATTCTTTCAGGAGGCTGCTGTACAGCAGTCTCATAAGCTAAACGAATTATGCTACGAAGCCAAAAAGAAAGAGAGGTAGCAGAAGCTTTTTGACCTCTCCTCTGCCCAGAGTAAACGACAAACAGAGAAGACGTTTGTCGAAATTCCTTAGTTGCCTGTAAGTAAAATTTTAGAGCACGGACTACATCCAGGTTGTGCAGTAGACGTTCCTTCTTCGAAGAAGGATTTGGGCACAAAGAAGGAACAACAATCTCTTGATTGATATTCCTGTTAGTAACTACCTTAGGTAAGAACCCAGGTTTAGTACGCAGAACTACCTTATCCGAATGAAAAATCAAATAAGGAGAATCACAATGTAAGGCTGATAATTCAGAGACTCTTCGAGCCGAGGAAATAGCCATTAAAAATAGAACTTTCCAAGATAACAACTTTATATCAATGGAATGAAGGGGTTCAAACGGAACGCCCTGTAAAACATTAAGAACCAGGTTTAAACTCCATGGTGGAGCAACAGTTTTAAACACAGGCTTAATCCTGGCCAAAGCCTGACAAAAAGCCTGGACGTCAGGAACTTCTGACAGACGTTTGTGTAACAGAATGGACAGAGCTGAGATCTGTCCCTTTAATGAACTAGCAGATAAACCCTTTTCTAAACCTTCTTGTAGAAAAGACAATATCCTAGGAATAATAACCTTACTCCAAGAGTAACCTTTGGATTCACACCAATATAGGTATTTACGCCATATCTTATGGTAAATCTTTCTGGTAACAGGTTTCCTAGCCTGTATTAAGGTATCAATAACTGACTCAGAAAACCCACGTCTTGATAAAATCAAGCGTTCAATTTCCAAGTAGTCAGCTTCAGAGAAGTTAGATTTTGATGTTTGAAGGGACCCTGTATCAGAAGGTCCTGTTTCAGAGGTAGAGACCAAGGTGGACAGGATGACATGTCCACCAGGTCTGCATACCAAGTCCTGCGTGGCCACGCAGGTGCTATTAGAATCACTGATGCTCTCTCTTGTTTGATTCTGGCAATCAATCGAGGAAGCATCGGGAAGGGTGGAAACACGTAAGCCATCCTGAAGTCCCAAGGTGCTGTCAGGGCATCTATCAGGACTGCTCCTGGATCCCTGGATCTGGACCCGTAACGAGGAAGCTTGGCGTTCTGTCGAGACGCCATGAGATCTATCTCTGGTTTGCCCCAACGTCGAAGTATTTGGGCAAAGACCTCCGGATGGAGTTCCCAATCCCCCGGATGAAAAGTCTGACGACTTAAGAAATCCGCCTCCCAGTTCTCCACTCCCGGGATGTGGATTGCTGACAGGTGGCAAGAGTGAGACTCTGCCCAGCGAATTATCTTTGATACTTCCATCATAGCTAGGGAGCTTCTTGTCCCTCCCTGATGGTTGATGTAAGCTACAGTCGTGATGTTGTCCGACTGAAACCTGATGAACCCCCGAGTTGTCAACTGGGGCCAAGCCAGGAGGGCATTGAGAACTGCTCTCAATTCCAGAATGTTTATTGGCAGGAGACTCTCCTCCTGACTCCATTGTCCCTGAGCCTTCAGAGAATTCCAGACGGCACCCCAACCTAGAAGGCTGGCGTCTGTTGTTACAATTGTCCAGTCTGGTCTGCTGAATGGCATCCCCCTGGACAGATGTGGCCGAGAAAGCCACCATAGAAGAGAATTTCTGGTCTCTTGATCCAGATTCAGAGAAGGGGATAAGTCTGAGTAATCCCCATTCCACTGACTTAGCATGCACAGTTGCAGTGGTCTGAGGTGTAAGCGTGCAAAGGGTACTATGTCCATTGCCGCTACCATTAAGCCGATTACCTCCATGCATTGAGCCACTGACGGGTGTTGAATGGAATGAAGGGTGCGGCAAGCACTTTGAAGTCTTGTTAGCCTGTCCTCTGTCAGGTAAATCTTCATTTCTACAGAATCTATAAGAGTCCCCAGGAAGGGGACTCTTGTGAGTGGAACGAGTGAACTTTTCTTTTCGTTCACCTTCCATCCATGTGACCTTAGAAATGCCAGTACAAACTCTGTATGAGACTTGGCAGTTTGAAAGCTTGAAGCTTGTATCAGAATGTCGTCTAGGTATGGAGCTACCGAGATTCCCCGCGGTCTTAGTACCGCCAGAAGAGCACCCAGAACCTTTGTGAAGATTCTTGGAGCTGTAGCCAATCCGAATGGAAGAGCCACAAACTGGTAATGCCTGTCTAGGAAGGCAAACCTTAGGTACCGGTAATGATCTTTGTGAATCGGTATGTGAAGGTAAGCATCTTTTAAATCTACAGTGGTCATGTACTGACCCTCTTGGATCATAGGTAAAATTGTCCGAATAGTCTCCATCTTGAACGATGGAACTCTTAGGAATTTGTTTAGGATCTTTAAGTCCAGGATTGGTCTGAAAGTTCCCTCTTTTTTGGGAACCACAAACAGATTTGAGTAAAACCCCTGTCCCTGTTCCGATCGTGGAACTGGATGGATTACTCCCATTAACAAGAGCTCTTGTACGCAGCGTAGAAACGCCTCTTTCTTTGTCTGGATTGTTGACAACCTTGACAGATGAAATCTCTCTCTTGGAGGAGAGTATTTGAAGTCCAGAAGGTATCCCTGAGATATTATCTCTAGCGCCCAGGGATCCTGGACATCTCTTGCCCAAGCCTGGGCGAAGAGAGAAAGTCTGCCCCCCACTAGATCCGATCCCGGATCGGGGGCCCTCAATTCATGCTGTTTTAGGGGCAGCAGCAGGTTTCCTGAATGAATTAGCTAGTTTAAGGACTCTAAGCCTGTCCGTAATGTCGTCCAGAGTAGCTGAACTAATGTTCTCTTCCAGAGACTCAATCCAGAATGCCGCTGCAGCCGTGATCGGCGCAATGCATGCAAGGGGTTGCAATATAAAACCTTGATGAACAAACATTTTCTTAAGGTAACCCTCTAATTTTTTATCCATTGGATCTGAAAAAGCACAGCTATCCTCCACCGGGATAGTGGTACGCTTAGCTAAAGTAGAAACTGCTCTGTTACGGTACCAACTGTGTACCAAGGGTTAACCCCAGATGAACAATGTCCTGCATAGACAATCAGCAACTCACAACCCAGCCAGTTTCAGGTTTAAAACAGAATGACAACTTTATTTGAAGGCAGCACACAGATTTATACAGGTTTTTGACCCCCCCTCAGATGGGGGTTGAAAGAATGTTGTACATTAGATAGAAGGGAGAAGCGCCCTTGACATGATACAATAGGATTATATTACTTAAACACTTCAACCACAGGACACTCTTGACTCTCCTTATCACTTAGGCGTTTCTCTCTGGGGGTGATCAAACAATAGAATGCTAAGCATTAATTAGATTGTAGCTGGAGCCAGCCACTTGTGGTTAGAAAATAAAGTTAACACTTTCAGTCCTGACTGAAGGGTCTGTCACATAGCTCCCCCCTTGTGGAACACTCCGGCAGACCCGGCTTGACCCATTTGCGGGTCAACCTGGGGATGACCGGACTAAGGGGTGGTAGGCATGTCAGTTTGCTGGGACAATCCATCTGTATTCCCGTTATGAGAGAGAATCCCTGTCTGTATAAATAAGGGTTCAACCTCTTCAGTGCCCCGACTAGGGCTAAACAGTCCTTCAAAATATCATCGGCTTCTTTACGTGGTTTTTGTACCTGCTCTTTATAGGTATCCACAATCCCTTCATACTGACATAGGGTGCCCTTGAGTTG
The DNA here is from genome assembly GCF_027579735.1 of Bombina bombina. Classification (NCBI taxonomy): domain Eukaryota; kingdom Metazoa; phylum Chordata; class Amphibia; order Anura; family Bombinatoridae; genus Bombina; species Bombina bombina. Next base: position 72,782,642 of record NC_069501.1, on the reverse strand, counting down.
CTGCACATCCCTATGAGCCAGCGTCAGCTTCTCCTCCAGTGTCACTAAGTTTGTCCTTAATGTTTCATGTTCCACTCTCAAGCTGGTGTTTTCTGCAGTCTGTCGGTGCAGCTTGTCTAGCAGAGATTCCTGTTCTAAACGTGCTTTTTCCTCTGCACTCCTCTTCTCTCCCGCTAGCACTGTTACATGATTATTTAACGTGACCATTTTATCCTCTACGTGACTCTTCTCCTTCATCAGCGCATTGTAACGTGACTCCCACATATCAATAGCGGATAGAGATTTACTGAGCTCAGCGTCCTGGGGCTTAGCAGCAGGGGGGTCAGTCTCTGCTGCACGGATCTGAGCACGGGTAGTCACAGGGTTAACATCAGCGGGACCCATGGGAGCATAGGCAGAAACAAGGGGGACCAAGGTATTTCCAAGGAGAACATCAGCTGGTAAATCCTTCATGACCCCCACATTCACAGGTCTAGCGCCCCCTCCCCAATCCAAATGCACCCTGGCAACAGGTAGGCGGAACACAGTGCCCCCTGCTACCCTCACAGCCACAGTGTCTCCTGTGTGCTGTTTCTCAGACACCAAGTTCTTTCGAAGCAAGGTCATGGTAGCACCAGTATCCCGTAGACCACTGACCTCCTTCCCATTCACTTTAACCAGTTGCCGGTTATTCCGGTGGGCAGCTTGCACAAGGTCTGCCTCATGTAGGATGCCCCAGCATTCTTGCGCCTCTACATAGCGGGCCGCAGGCTGAGGATTACGTGGGATTCCGCTAGCGGGTCTTCTCCAGGACTGTGCTTGGTTCGCTGCGTTTAGGGGACACTCTGGTCTTTTGTGCCCTAGTTGCTTACATCCAAAGCACCGAATAGGTTGTGAGTAGCCCCGCGAATTGAACCAGGCTCTCTGAGGGTAGTTCGTGGCCCGAGACCGTGTGGTATAGCGGTGTGCTGGGGGTTGGTAACTGGCAGGTGCTGGGGTGACTGGGGGTCTGTACTCCACTCTGGCAGGGGGCTTAGTGGTAGCAGTGTCCAGTTTGCGGGCATCCGTATACTCATCTGCCAAGCGAGCCGCTTCATGCAGGGTGGAGGGTTTACGGTCCCGAACCCACTCTCGAACTCCTGCGGGTAACTTGTTGAAGCAATGTTCCAACAGGAATAGCTGCAGCACCTCTTCCCCAGATACGGCTTGGCACCCCGCTATCCAGTGAGCTGCTGTGCGGTGCACCTTACATGCCCACTCAAGGTAGGAATCACCAGCCAATTTAACAGTGTCTCTGAACCGCCTTCGGTATGCCTCCGGTGTAACCGCATACCTGGAGAGCAGAGCCTCTTTTACAGTATTATAATCCCCGACTTCCTCATCTGGAATGGCCCGAAAAGCCTCACTGGCCCGGCCGGATAATTTTCCGGATAATATCGTGACCCAGTCCTCTGCGGGTACCTTGTGTAGTGCACATTGCCTCTCAAAATCCGCAAGGTACCCATCAATCTCTCCTTCTGTTTCCAGGAAGTTTTTAAAAGCTGCAAAATTTACTTTTCCCTTTTCCACTGGGGTTGCTGTGACTTGGGCTGCTGCAGCGCCGCTTTGGCGAAGTAGGTTGGCCTCCACAGCTGCTATGACCCGGTCGATAATTTCGGCAGATGGGTTGGGGCCATAATATGCCAGTCTTATTTTAACCGCCCGATCAAAGCTTGCTTCTTCAGGGGTTCTGTCTGATATGCTGGGCCCATTGGTTCCTTCTGTCCCTGGTACTCTTTCCATCTTAGTCAGTATTGTAATAATCCCCCTCTTCCTGAGGTTACTGGCTTGTGTAGTTGCTCTTCTGGGCGATAAGGATTCTCCCGTCGCTTGCCACCAATGTTACGGTACCAACTGTGTACCAAGGGTTAACCCCAGATGAACAATGTCCTGCATAGACAATCAGCAACTCACAACCCAGCCAGTTTCAGGTTTAAAACAGAATGACAACTTTATTTGAAGGCAGCACACAGATTTATACAGGTTTTTGACCCCCCCTCAGATGGGGGTTGAAAGAATGTTGTACATTAGATAGAAGGGAGAAGCGCCCTTGACATGATACAATAGGATTATATTACTTAAACACTTCAACCACAGGACACTCTTGACTCTCCTTATCACTTAGGCGTTTCTCTCTGGGGGTGATCAAACAATAGAATGCTAAGCATTAATTAGATTGTAGCTGGAGCCAGCCACTTGTGGTTAGAAAATAAAGTTAACACTTTCAGTCCTGACTGAAGGGTCTGTCACATGCTCCCTCCACCTTAGGGACCGTTTGCCATAAGTCCCGTGTGGTGGCGTCTATTGGAAACATTTTTCTAAATATCGGAGGGGGTGAGAACGGCACACCGGGTCTATCCCACTCCTTAGTAACAATTTCAGTAAGTCTCTTCGGTATTGGAAAAACCTCAGTACTCGCCGGTACCGCAAAATATTTATCCAACCTACACATTTTCTCTGGTATTGCAACTGTGTTACAATCATTCAGAGCCGCTAACACCTCCCCTAGTAATACACGGAGGTTTTCCAGTTTAAATTTAAAATTTGAGATATCTGAATCCAGTCAGATATAAAACTAAGTATAATCACCATAGTCCTCTCACACATCCTATCTAGTCGTTGGGTGCAAGAGAATGACTGGGAGTGACGTAGAGGGGAGGAGCTATATGCAGCTCTGCTGGGTGAATCCTCTTGCACTTCCTGTTGGGGAGGAGTAATATCCCAGAAGTAATGATGACCCGTGGACTGATCACACTTAACAGAAGAAAGTTATCGATTTTTTTTATTTGATCGCATTTGGCGGTGAAATGGTGGCATAAAATATGCCAAAATGGGCCTAGATCAATACTTTGGGTTGTCTAATAAAAAAATAATATATATATATATATATACACATGTCAAGGGATATTCAGGGATTCCCGACAGATATCAGTGTTCCAATGTAACTAGCGCTAATTTTGAAAAAAAAAAAAAAATGGTTTGGAAATAGCAAAGTGCTACTTGTACTTATTGCCCTATAACTTGCAAAGAAAAAGCAAAGAACATGTAAACATTGGGTATTACTAAACTCAGGACAAAATTTAGAAACTATTTAGCATGGGTGTTTTTTGGTGGTTGTAGATGTGTAACAGATTTTGGGGGTCAAAGTTAGAAAAAGTGAGGGTTTTTTTTCAATTTTTTCATCGTATTTTATAAAAAAATTTATAGTAAATTATAAGATATGATGAAAATAATGGTATCTTTAGAAAGTCCATTTAATGGCGAGAAAAACTGTATATAATATGTGTGGGTACAGTAAATGAGTAAGAGGAAAATTACAGCTAAACACAAACACAGCAGAAATGGCCCTGGTCCCAAACGGTCAGACAATTGAAAAGTGCTGTGGTCACTAAGCCAGTGGTTGACAAATCTGTTTAAAATTTAGGAGCCAGTAAGAATATTTAGTAGCCAGTGGTACCTGTATATAGATCTATGGTGAATAACCAAAAAAGTTAGGAACCAAGAGAAAAATTCTAGGAGTCAGTGGCTTTCAGGCTCCTGGGTTTGTAGAGCCCTGCACTAAGTGGTTAAAGGGATATGAAACAGATTCAGACAGGACATACAATTTAAAAAAAAAGTTTCCAGTTTACTTCTATTATCAAATTTGCTTTATTCCCATGATATTCTGTGTTGAAGAGATACCTAGGTAGGCATCTGAAGCACTATATAACAGGAAATAGTGCTGCCCTCTAGTGCTCTGGCAAATGGATAACATTCTTACAAAACTGCTGCCCTATAATGCTCCAGAAATGGGTCGGATCCTAATCTTATGACTCTGATTTTCAACAAAAGATACCAAGATTCTAATTGATCATAGAAGTAAATTAGAAAGTTGTTTAAAATCACATTGCTCTATCTGAATCATGAAAGAAATATGTGGGCTTTCATTTCCCTTTAAGGTGACATTGGTTTTATATTGGGAAATATTTGTATCAAATCCATACACATACAATTAGAGAGATTGTGGACCATTGCCATTATGAATTATGAGTTAGAGAGAACAGATTACCAGTCACTTAGGGCATGGTTTTTATGTCAAGTCACTTAGCTACAATGTGGGGTAGCTCGGAATAGACTATATTCTAAGTCCTCTTGGAATTTTTCTTATTATTATTATTAGGTATTAGGATAGATGATAGATGAAGGGCATTCAGTAATAAAGGCAGAGCTGTGAGACATGATCCCCTCCAGTCTTCTGTCTGCTATATAATAAAGGGACATGACCCAAAAGGTTGAACACTTGAAAGTGATGCAGCATAGCTGTAAAAGCGGACTAGAAAATATCGCCTGAACATCTCTATGTAAAAAAGGAAAATATTTACCTCAAAATGCCCTAAGTATTCACACCCCACTGTAAGGACGTTAAGCAGCCAATCAGAATGCTAGTCCCAGGACTTGCAAGGAAGTGTGCATCTGTCATGTCATTTCCCTATTCAGTTTAAGGAATCATGAGATCACAGCAAAGCAATGGATGACCTCATTGCATTATGATTCCATCAGTATTTTCTGCTAAGTTTAAAAATGTACTGTATTAAAAATACTGTCATTTATTCACATATTATTTCACACACACACTTTATAGAACAATATCTTTAACGGTCCATATTATATTCACCATGTTTTATGGCTCTTAAAACACACAAGCTCAATACACCACTGTTTCAACATAAGACAAAATCTAGAATGGAGAGTCAAGTCTTAGGGGGGAGCCTTCAGGTTTGCCGGAAACAGGAGTTAAGAAGCAGCAGTCGTAAGACCGTTGCTTCTTAACTCGTCCACCACCTCTGATTCAGCTGACAGCAATCAGCCGGATCGGGTTGATTGACACCCCCTGCTAAGGGCCGATAGGACGCAAATGTGCAGGGGGCGGCATTGCACAAGCATTTCACTAGAAATGCTTGTGCAATGATAAATGCCGACAGCTACCGATGTCCGCTCACACATTAGTATATCGGCCCCTTACTATGAGTTAACGTGACACTATTGTGAGGTTTAGTCTCCAAATCACACTACAGAGCAGTAAAATATGACCAATCTGTAACAGTTTAAATTTCTTACATCTTATACTTATTCATGTTATGTGACATTAAAAAAATAAATAGTTAAATATTCTCAATAAACTAGATTTCATCAACTGTTGGCAAGCCTGCATTGTGTTTGTAAAGACTTCTCTTCATTATATCCCTGCAGCACTTTAATGCTACAATTCCGTTTTTTCTGACAACTGACAGTGAATTCTCCTGGTTCGTTAACATCAGGGAGATTGATCAACCTTTACTTCTAAAGACGTAGGACTGTGGTGCACACAGCTACTGACATTTACACCGGACACGGTACAAGAAGATTCTCTGGCATACCGTTCCTTCATGGCAGGTGCAAAGGTCGATGTCACTTTAGACACAATGAATAAAAATGAGGACATAATGTGTCATTTACTGGGGAATAATTTACAATATGCAGAAGAAGTATAGATTCTTCCACAATGACAAGTGACATTACAGAGACATCAAACTGATGCAGTTAAAGGGACATAAAAGCACACAAAGCAGATGCTCTGATCTGTTAGGGACCTTTATAATCGCAGTGTTGCTAGCAAGAACACATTTAGACCCTTAAAAATGCATTAAAGTGAAAGTAAACTTTCATCAATTAGTGCCGGTTTTTAAATATACTATTTAAAACAGGGGCACTTTCATTGATGAAAGTTTACATTGCACTGTATTTTTACAAAAACTTACCCCTGCCTGCCTCTCATACTGTACTTACACAGCAATGATGAAACCGGCTTCCTCCAATCACGGCAGCGCCTCACAAGATAGACTCTCTGGGGGGAAGCCGTGATTGGAGGCGTATTGGAGGAGTATTTACAGAGGTCCTGCAGACGTGAGATGCCGAGGTAAGTATTTGTAAAATACGGTGCAATGAAAACTTTCATCAATGAAAGTGCCCCTGTTTTTAATAGTATTTTTAAAAACCGGGCACTAATTGATGAAAGTTTACATTCACTTTAAGTACATCTATGTGCACTTTAATTTTGATTGGACTGTCCCATTAAGGTGTGTTATACATATTACATATAAAATATTAAAATAAATTAATAATAATTATTAAAAAATCATTAAACATACTGCAAAATATTCTAAGTAATCCATAGAATATAACTATATATGTTGCAGTATGTTTAAATGCCTCTGTCCAGCACTGTTTACGCTCAAACAGGAGCACTAAATAGCACTCCACTCATAACCTAGCCCATAGTTGTGTTAAAGTGAAGGTAAAGTTAGCCTTTCTTAAAGACAACCTACCATTTATCATTATCCCCTTCATGTAGTCGCTTAGTTATTTTTTCATTTTCTGCCATAGTTTTATTAAAAATTATAGTTATAATTCACCACTGTTTTGATCGGACTCCTCCCAAGCCCTACTTCCTTATTGTGTATTGTGTTACGTCTTCAGCGGTCCCACCCGCTCTCTAAGTGCTCCCAGATGCGCGCTCGCGATATTGGATTACAATGCGCATGCGCAAATCGCCAATGCCGCTTTTCAATGCGCATGCGATAATCCCCGTTCCATATTTAATACATAGCTCGTACAAATACGCATGCGCGAAACGGGAGCGCGTTTGGATTTCATTGAGGCGAAAAATTTAATAGCGCATGAGCAGCTGAAAGAAGGGGCGGATGACGTGGAGTGACGGCCGCCTAACGGCCAGAATTTCAATTGGGTTTAAGAAAAACGTGATCAACAGGTAAAAACTCCCAAAAAAAACGGGTTGAATTTGCGGCTCATTTATGCATAGATTTATATGGCGATAACTTTACATCTACACAAAAATATTAGAATTGATGAATGAAAGTCATATTTATTTTACAAGCAAAATGCTATACTCTGTCGACATTAGGGTAAGTTTACCTTCACTTTAAATGGCCCAATACATATGACACACAACAAACAGAAACCACCAGAAATGTGAAAAAACAGTCACTACAACTGCAAAACTTACAAAACACATTTGCAAAATGTTACATTTTTGAAAGTCTGTTTTGCTATGTTAAAATGGTTTCACTTAAAGTGAATGTAAATTTTCACGAATGAAAGCCCTGTTTTTAAAAATACTACTAAAAACAGGGGCACTTTTATTCATGAAAGTTTACATTTCAACCGTTTTTATTAAAAAATACTTACCTTTTCTTCTTGCAAGCGTGGAACACCGGAGAAGCGATTCCCCCGCCCCCAGGTCGTCTCTTCTTATGTCATAAATGACTAATCCGGCTTCCTCCAATAATGGCTTCCCCCCAGAGCATACATTGCCTGAGGCCACGCCGTGATTGGAGGAAGCCAGATTCGTCATTTCTGACGTAAGAAGGGACGATCTGGGGGTGGGGAAATCGCTGCTCCACGCTTGCAAGAAAGAAATTGTAAGTATTTTAAAAAAGTAAATTTATGCTTACCTGATAAATTAATTTCTTCTATGATACGACGAGTCCACGGATTCATCCTTTACTTGTGGGATATTATCCTCCTGTAAACAGGAAGTGGCAAAGAGCACCACAGCAGAGCTGTCTATATAGCTCCTCCCTTAGCTCCACCCCCCAGTACAGGAAGAAAAAGGAGAAATTAAAAAGTGCAGAGGTGACTGAAGTTTTAAATAAAAAAAATATAATCTGTCTTAAATTGACAGGGCAGGCCGTGGACTCGTCGTATCATAGAAGAAATTAATTTATCAGGTAAGCATAAATTTACTTTTCTTCTATAAGATACGACGAGTCCACGGATTCATCCTTTACTTGTGGGATACAATACCAAAGCTACAGGACACGGATGAACGGGAGGGACAAGACAGATGGCTAAATAGAAGGCACCACTGCTTGAAGAACTTCTCTCCCAAAAATAGCCTCCGAAGAAGCAAAAAGTATCAAATTTGGAAAATTTGGAAAAAGTATGAAGCGAAGACCAAGTCGCAGCCTTACAAATCTGTTCAACAGAAGCATCATTTTTAAAAGCTCATGTGGAAGCCTGCGCTCTAGTAGAGTGAGCTGTAATTCTTTCAGGAGGCTGCTGTCCAGCAGTCTCGTATGCCAAACGGATGATGCTTTTCAGCCAAAAAGAAAGAGAGGTAGCCGTAGCTTTTTTACCTGTTTTCCAGAATAGACAACAAACAAAGAAGATGTTTGACGGAAATCCTTGTTCGCTTGCAAGTAAAACTTCAAAGCACGTACCACCCAAGTTGTGCAACAGACGCTCCTTCTTAGAGGAAGGATTAGGACACAGAGAAAGAACAACAATTTCCTGATTAATATTCTTATTAGTAACAACCTTAGGAAGGAATCCAGGTTTGGTACGCAAAACCACCTTATCAGCATTGAAAAACAGATAAGGCAAGTCGCATTGCCACGCAGATAGTTCAGAGACTCTTCGAGCCAAAGAGATAGCCACTAAAAACAGAACTTTCCAAGATAGAAGCTTAATATCTATGGAATGCGTAGGTTCAAACGGAACCCCTTGAAGAACTTTAAGAACTAAATTCAAACTCCATGGCGGAGCAACAGGTTTAAACACAGGCTTGATTCTAACTAAAGCCTGACAGAACGACTGAACGTCTGGAACATCTGCCAGACGCTTGTGCAGTAAAATTGATAAAGCAGATATCTGTCCCTTTAGGGAACTAGCTGATAGTCTCTTCTCCAATCCTTCTTGGAGAAATTACAAAATCCTAGGAATCCTGATCTTACTCCATGAGTAGCCTTTGGATTCGCACCAATAAAGATATTTACGCCATATCTTATGATAAATTTTCCTAGTGACAGGCTTTCGAGCCTGAATCAAGGTATCTATGACCGAATCAGAGAATCCCCCCTTGGATAAAATCAAGCGTTCAATCTCAAGGCAGTCAGCCGCAGAGAAACTAGATTTGGATGCTGGAATGGACCTTGAATGAGAAGGTCCTGTCTCAGTGGCAGAGCCCATGGTGGTAGAGATGACATGTCCACCAGGTCCGCATACCAAGTCCTGCGTGGCCACGCAGGTGCTATCAAAATCACCGAAGCCCTCTCCTGTTTGATTCTGGCAATCAGACGAGGAAGGAGAGGAAATGGTGGAAACGCATAAGCCAGGTTGAACGACCAAGGTACTGCTAGAGCATCTATCAGTACTGCTTGAGGATCCCTTGATCTGGACCCGTAACAAGGAAGTTTGGCATTCTGACGAGATGCCATCAGATCCAAGTCTGGTGTGCCCCATTGATGAATCAATTGTGCAAACACCTCCGGATGGAGTTCCCACTCCCCCGGATGAAAGTCTGACGACTTAGAAAATCCGCTTCCCAGTTCTCCACTCCTGGGATATAGATTGCTGATAGATGGTAAGAGTGAGTCTCTGCCCATCAAATTATTTTGGAAACCTCTATCATCGCTAGGGAACTCTTTGTTCCCCCCTGATGATTGAAATATGCTACAGTCGTGATATTGTCCGACTGGAATCTTATGAATCTGGCCAAAGCCAGCTGAGGCCACTTCTGAAGCGCATTGAATATCGCTCTCAGTTCTAGAATATTTATCGGGAGGAGAGCCTCCTCTTGAGTCCACACACCCTGTGCTTTCAGGGAATTCCAGACTGCACCCCTGCCCGATAGGCTGGCGTCCATCGTCACTATGACCCATGCTGGCCTGTGGAAACACATTCCCTAGGACAGATGATCCTGTGACAACCCCCAAAGAAGAGAGTCTCTGGTCTCTTGATCCAGATTTATCTGAGGAGATAAATTTGCATAATCCCCATTCCACTGATTGAGCATGCAAAGTTGCAGTGGTCTGAGATGCAAGCGAGCAAACGGAAATATGTCCATTGCCGCTACCATTAGTCCGATTACCTCCATACACTGAGTCACGGATGGCCGAGGAATGGAATAAAGAGCTCGGCAGGTGGTTAAAATCTTTGATTTCCTGACCTCCGTCAGGAAAATTTTCATGTCTACCGAATCTATCAGAGTTCCCAGGAATGGAACTCTTGTGAGGGGGATAAGTGAACTCTTTTTTACGTTCACCTTCCACCTGTGAGATCTTAGAAAAGCCAACACGATGTCCGTGTGAGTTTTGGCTAGTTGGTAAGTTGATGCCTGAATTAAAATATCGTCCAGATAAGGCGCCACTGCTATGACCTTAGAACCGCCAGAAGGGACCCTAGCACCTTTGTCAAAATTCAGGGAGCTGTGGCCAACCCGAAGGGAAGAGCCACAAACTGGTAATGCTTGTCCAGAAAGGCGAACCTGAGGAACTGGTGATGATCTTTGTGGATAGGGATGTGCAGATACGCATCCTTTAAATCCACGGTGGTCATATATTGACCCTCCTGGATCATTGGCAAAATAGTCCGAACGGTCTCCATCTTGAAGGATGGACTCTGAGGAATTTGTTTAGGATCTTGAGATCAAAAATTGGTCTGAAGGTTCCCTCTTTTTTGGGAACCACAGATTAAAGTAAAACCCCTGCCCCTGTTCTGTTTTTGGAACTGGGCAGATTACTCCCATGGTATAAAGGTCTTCTACACAGCGTAAGAACGTCTCTCTTTTTGTCTGGTTTACAGACAATCGAGAAAGATGGAATCTCCCCCTTGGAGGAGAATCTTTGAAGTCTAGAAGATACCCCCTGGGTCACGATTTCTAAAGCCCAGGAGTCCTGAACGTCTCTTGCCCAAGCCTGAGCAAAAAGAGAAAGTCTGCCCCCTACTAGATCCGGTCCCGGATCGGGGGCTGCCCCTTCATGCTGTCTTGGTGGCAGCAGCGGGCTTCTTGGCCTGTTTACCTTTGTTCCAAGTCTGGTTAGGTCTCCAGACTGACTTGGATTGAGCAAAATTCCCCTCCTGCTTTGCAGCAGGGGAGAAGGTAGAGGGACCACCTTTGAAGTTTCGAAAGGAACGAAAATTATTTTGTTTGGTCCTCATCTTATTTGTCTTATCCTGAGGAAGGGCATGGCCTTTTCCTCCAGTGATGTCTGAAATGATCTCTTTCAGTTCAGGCCCGAATAGGGTCTTACCCTTGAAAGGGATGGCTAAAAGCTTAGATTTTGATGACACGTCAGCCGACCAGGACTTAAGCCATAACGCTGTACGTACTAAAATGGCAAAACCTGAATTCTTTGCCGCTAATTTAGCCAGTTGAAAAGCGGCATCTGTAATGAAATAATTAGCTAGCTTGAGAGCCCTAATTCTATCCAAAATATCATCTAATGGGGTCTCAACCTTAAGAGCCTCCTCTAGAGCCTCAAACCAAAACGCAGCTGCAATAGTTACAGGAACAATGCACGCTATAGGTTGCAGAAGAAAACCCTGATGAATAAATATTTTCTTTAGAAGACCCTCTAATTTTTTATCCATAGGATCTTTGAAAGCACAACTGTCCTCGATAGGAATAGTTGTACGCTTAGCTAGGGTAGAAATAGCTCCCTCAACCTTAGGGACGTCTGCCACGAGTCCCGAATGGTGTCTGATATGGGAAACATTTTCTTAAAAGTAGGAGGGGGAGAAAAGGGAATACCTGGTCTATCCCACTCCTTTGTAACAATGTCTGAAATCCTCTTAGGGACCGGAAAAATATTAGTGTAAGTAGGAACCTCTAGATATCTATCCATTTTACACAATTTCTCTGGTGGAATTACAATAGGGTCATAATCATCCAGAGTCACTAAAACCTCCCTGAGTAACAAGCGGAGGTGTTCTAGTTTAAATTTAAAAGCCGTCATATCTGAGTCTGTCTGAGGGAACATCTTTCCTGAATCAGAAATCTCTCCCTCAGACAACAATTCCCTCACCCCCAACTCAGAACATTGTGAGGGTACATTGGAGATGGCTAATAAAGCGTCAGAGGGCTCAGCATTTACTCTCACACCGGACCTACTGTGCTTCCCCTGCAACCCAGGCAGCTTAGATAAAACCTCTGTGATGGTAGTATTCATAACTGCGGCCATATCTTGCAGGGTGAAAGAATTAGACGCACTAGAAGTACTTGGCGTCGCTTGTGCGGGCGTTAATGGTTGTGACACTTGGGGAGAATTAGATGGCATAACCTGATTCCCTTCTGACTGAGAATCATCCTGCGACATACTTTTATCAGCTAAAATATGTACTTTGCAATTTATTGCCCTTTCAGTGCATGAGGGACACATTTTAAGTGGGGGTTCCACAATGGCTTCCAAAAACATTGAACATTGGCTTTCCTCAATGTCAGACATGTTAAACAGGCTTGAAAACACTTTATTTATTGAAAAAATAACAATCTTAAAAAACGGTACTGCACCTTTAAAAGAAAAAAAGCATACACGTTCTGCAAAACAGCTTTAAAATAATCAAATCGTTCCAATTTTTTGATATAAGTTCCAAATTATGCAGCTAAGATTGCCCCACAAGGAAAATAACACATTAACCCTTACTGTAAAAACCGGATAGTTATGAACGTTTAAATCCGGTTAAAAACACTCCCTGCCCTCAGGGATCTGGAAAACAGGGATAAAGCTTCGATTTGGCTCAATACTTCCACAAGGGCCCACCGGAGTTGGAGCTTGCTGCTTGCCTTGCAAATACAACTGCGCAACTGAGGCGCGAAAATAGGCCCCGCCCATCTCACTCGATGTCTCTCAGCCCAAATGAACCGCATCAGAGCGGTCCCAAACTAGCCATGTGGGTTCTTAAACCCAAAAAAGAAGCCAAGTGTACCCTATAATAAAGTCTCAAAAACGTTACTGCCAAAAATGTTATCAGCACTCCCAGTTCAATAAATGTTTGCCCACAAACATTCAAACTCAGTGTCAACCATTTTTTCTCAGCCCCTATATGCAAGCTTAATAATACCCCTCTTCTCTTAGGATTACTGCTTACCCTTACCCTCATGGGGATACTATCAGCCATTTCTGAAATACCGCAGTCTCTCCAGAAAAAAATGGCTGAACATACCTCACTGCTTAAAGCATGAAAAACGTTCCTCACACTGAAGTTTCTTAAGAACTCCTCAGCCATTCTGTGGGAACTACTCTGGATCTTAGTGACAAATGCTAAGATCATCAGCCTCCAGGCAGAAGTCTTCATCCATCTGCTGCCTGAGAGAAAATAGTACACATCGGTACCATTTAAAATAAAAAACTCTTGCTTGAAGAAAATAAAAACTAACATTTTATCACCTCTTTCACTTTACCCTTCCTAGTACTTAGAGTAGGCAAAGAGAATGACTGGGGGTGGAGCTACGGGAGGAGCTATATAGACAGCTCTGCTGTGGTGCTCTTTGCCACTTCCTGTTAGCAGGAGGATAATATGCCACAAGTAAAGGATGAATCTGTGGACTCGTCGTATCTTATAGAAGAAATAACGGCTGCAATGTAAACCAGGGGTGGGTACAAATCTCTTAGAATCTTGCCATTTTCCAGCAGCAGTGTTACAGCAAGTTTTGTTTTATTAAATAACAGTTTAGCAAGCAAGTTTGTTTTTTAATCTAAAGTCTGTAAACAAAATGACAGCTTAAAAACTTTTAAAATATTTATTTAGTGTACAAAACTGTTACAATGCAGTGCTTAACTGCTGAAATAAACTACACTATTGTGGACACCCCTACTAATTATTTAGTTCAGGCGTTTCAACCACACCCATTGCTAACAGGTGCATAAAATCCAGCACATAGCCATGACTTTAAATTCCACCGCTGCCACAAATAAGTTTGTGAAAGATCTGCCCCAGTTAACTGTAAGTGCTACTTTTTTAAGTGGAAGCATCTAGGAGCAACAACAGCCCAGCCACTAAGTGGTAGACCATGCAAACTCACAGAGCGAGGGAGCTGAGTGCTGCATCACTCACTACAGAGTTCTAAACTGCCTCTGGAAACAACATCAGCACAATTTCTGTGGGTCGGGAGCTTCATGAAATAGGTTTCCATGGCCAGTCAGCTATACACAAGCCCCACATCAACATGAGCAATGCCAATGCGTCTGCTGGAATGGTGTCAAATACGCTACCAGGAGCTATGTAAACAGCTTTTCTGGGGTGATAAATCCCACATTTCTATTTTTCAGTTTCATGGAAGAATCTGGGTTTTGGCAAGTGGCAGTAGAATGCTATTTACCAGAGGTTTGGTGGAGTGGTGAAAATGGTCTGGGCCTGTTTTTCAGGATTTGGGCTACGTTCCTTAGTTCTTGTGAAGGGTTAACTTAAAGTGATGGTAAATGTCAGACTATAAGAATGTTGCAATGAAAATATATTAGTTTGCACGTTAAACCACGTTATTTTTTTAAAAAAAGTGTATTTATATATATTATTATATATTATTATTATTATAATAAAAGATTTATAATCCTAATTGGAATTGTCTGTTCCTTCTCCCCCCTTCATTTCCTCTTTTGGCTGAGCTGTGATGTATAGAGCAGTCAAATCCCTCTCTTTCCAAGAGCTTTAAAGGGCTGGATTTCTTAGAAGATTGTCAAATGACACACACGTTGATTGGATGTTAAAGGGACAGTTTACTCAAAAATTTTCTCCCCTTTAATTTGTTCCCAATGATCCACTTTACCTGCTGGAGTGTATTAAATTGTTTACAAGTAGCTCCTTTACCCTTATATTGGCATTTGAAATTGTTAATTTAGCATGTGGTATCCCCACCTATTCTGAAAGTTTGTGGCCGCGCGTACCAGCTATAGATAAGCTTTGTAAACACAGCCAGCAGAAGAAATTACACTCCCAGTGTGATAAAGCAGAGATAAGGTAATAAAATGTTGATTTTCCATTGTTCTCTCAAAGTATTGGTGATTGTTTTAAGGACAGATATAAGATAAAGAAGCAGGTATATGTGCACAATGTGATACAGTAATGAGATCTGATTATACCTACAAGCTCAACCTATTTTATTAGGCTGTGGCTTCAAAACACAAAATCAGAGCTTTAATATACACAAATAAACCTTAAAAAGCTAATTTTCATAAATGTTTTACTCGGCAGTTGGTAAAAAAAGCAATTGTAAACACATTAAGGGAAAAACTATTTTACAGTATACTGTCCCTTTAACTAGAATTGTCATTCATCCAAGTGGGCCGGCATAACATTGCAATAGAAGCATTACTATATACACTTATTTAACCCTTTAACAGATGGATTAAAAACACATTTTACTTTTTTAATGGCAAACATTAAAGGGATAGTAAACCCAATTTTTTTAATTTCGTGATTCAGATAGAGCATGCAATTTTAAGCAACTTTCTAATTTACTCCTATTATCATTTGTATCTTCGTTCTCTTGATATCTTTATTTGAAAAGCAAGAATGCAAGCTTAGAAGCCAGTCCATTTTTGGGTCAGCACCTGGGTTGCGCTTGCTGATTGGTAGCTAAATATTAGCCACCAATCTGCCACTAATGTAGCCACCAATCTGCAAGCACTACCCAGGTGCTGAACCAAAAATGGGCCGGCTCCTTAGCTTAGAATCCTGCTTTTTCAATATAAGATAGTGAGAGAACGAAGAACAATTGATAATAGGAGTAAATTAGAAAGTTGCTTAAAATTGCTGCTGTATTTGAATCATGAAATAAAAAAATTGGGTTTACTATCCCTTTAAATATATGGCATTTGATTAGTTAAGATTTACCATCACTTTAAATTAAAAGTTACAATATAACTATCTTAAAATAAATTAACCTAACATTACTACTCTAATTAAATTCAAAATAAACTACCAATTAAAAAACATAAATTCCAATTTAAAAAAAAACTAAACACTATGTAAAAAATAAAAAAATCTAGCATTACAAAAAATAAAACACTAAATTCCAAAAAATAAAAAATGAAATGATCAAAGTAAAAATAATTACACCAAATCTAATAGCCCTATAAAAATAAAAAAGCCCCCCAAAATGAAAACACCCCCTAACCTACGATAAACTACCAATAGCCCTTAAAAGGGCCTTTTGTAGGGCAGTGCCCTAAGTTAAACAGCTCTTTTACCTAGAAAAAAAATACAAAGGATTTCAGTAGCTCTCATCCTATTGGCTGATTTGATTTTGAAGAATCAAACCAGCCAATAGGAATGCAAGGTATGCCATTTTTAAACGGGTAACTTGCATTAAACTTCAGTGTATGGTGGTGATCGTTTGAAGAGGACGCTCCGCACAGGATGTCATCGCCGGTCATGGATAGCTCCGCTCCACCATGATGAAGATAACGACTTCTCACTGCCTGGATGAAGACTTCTCACTGCCTGGATAAAGACTTCTCGCCACATGGATGGAGATGGATGTCCAGATTTCAGGAACCGTGAGTAGATATTTTGGGGTTAGTGTTAGGTTTTTTTTTTTTTTTTTTAAGATTAGGGCTTAGGGCTTGTAAAAGAACTGAATGCTTTTTTAAGGGCAGTAAAAGAGCTGAATACCCTTTAAAGGGCTGTAAAAGAGCTGAATGCCCTTCAAGGGCAATGCCCATACAAATGCCCCTTTAGGCGCAATGTGTAGCTTATGTTTTTTTTAGACTTAGGTATTTTATTTTGGGGGGTTGGTTGTGGGGGGGTTTACTGTTGGGGGGACTTTGTATTTTTTTTTTAGATAAAAGAGCTGTTTAACAGGGCTTTTCAGTGCTATTGGTAGTTTATTGTAGGTTAGGGGGTGTTTTATTTTGGGGGGCTTTTTTATTTTTATAGGGCTATTATATTAGGTGTAATTTTTATTTTTGATAATTTCGTTTATTATTTTTTGTAATGTTGTTGCAGCCCTAGTAATCTTAGAGTTTTTTTATGTTTCGTAACTTAGTGTTAACTTTTTTTAATGTTAGATTTTTTTTTTAAATTTGTAATTTAGTTTTTTTAATTGGTAGTTTGTTTTTAGATTTTATTATAGAAATGTTAGGTTAATTTATAGTTTGTTAGTTTTTTTTTTATTTCACAGGTAAGTTTTTATTTATTTTAAGATAGTTATATTGTAACTTTTAATTTAAAGTTAGGGGGTGTTAGGTTTAGGGGTTAATAGTTTAATTTAGTGTTTTGCAATGTGGGAGGTGGCGGTTTAGGGGTTAATAAGTTTAGTTTATTAGTTACGATGTGGGGGGCTGGCGGTTTAGGGTTTATTAGGTTTATTTAGTGTCTGCGATGTCGGGGGCAGCGGATTTGGTGGTTAATCATTTTATTTAGTGTTGGCGATGTCGGGGAGCGGCGGATTAGCGGTTACTAGGTTTATCTAGTGTTGGCGATGTCGGGGGTGGCTGATTAGGGGTTAATCATTTTATTTAGCATCGGGAGTGGCGGATTAGGGGTTACTAGATTTATTTAGTGTTGGCGATGTGGATGGGCGGCAGATTAGAGGTTAATAGGTTTAATATAGTATTTTTGATGCAGGAGGGTGGCGGTTTAGGGGTTAATAGGTAGTTTATGGGTGTTATTGTACTTTGTAACATTTTAGTTATGAGTTTTGTGAAACATTTTTGTTTCGCAAAATCCATAACTACTGCTTTCAGATGGCGGAATGGCTTGTATCCGTATAGGCTGTAACGTAAGCATTTTTGCTAGACTGTACAACCTGTAATAAGGCGCTATGGAAAATCCCGCACTTAAACGTAATTTTTTGAGTGTGGAATGGACGTTGCGTTACAGGTTAAAATGCTTGCGGTATAGCTAAACCGCAGCGACTCGTAATATGTGTTACCGGCCATTCCACACACAATGGCCAATTTTTCAGCGTTACTGTAACGCAAAACTCGTAATCTAGGCCTATGTTAGCAAATAATTTCTTTTGAAGCCAATTAAAGACAGATGTAACAGGGTTAGGCTTGTGAAATCAGTTTTCAAAACTGGAAAACTCTTTTCAGATTTCAATGGCAGGAAATGGGGACAAAATAAATAATAAATGCATTTTACAAAGGTTTTTTTTTCTCACTACACATAATCAAAAAGGATATATTATAATCAAAATAATTTACTCTCCCTTTAAATTAGTTGTATGAAGAAAAGCCAAAAGTACAGTGTTAAGGAGGTGACACATTCTGACACGCAGGTTTGTTTTTTACAGACAAAACAAATGTATTGCTGACAATTTTAAGGGGGGTTTTCTACTTAAGAAGCAACATAAATTATGTTCATTTTTTCATTTCTTTTCTTTAAAAAAAAAACACAATTTGTGCCCTAAAATCACTGTTTCAAAAATGCGATGTCAGAATAAATCTTAAAAATAAATAACATTCTGATATAGTAATACTTTATGCTCTGTTTATATTAAGCTGGAAAAAAAACTCTGTCAGCATCTCCCCAATGTGCTCAAAATACTTTAACAAGCAGTATAGACATATTTCACTTTTTTATTTTAATACAGAAAGAAAAGTGAAAGGGGAAATATCAAATTTGTTCAAAAAATAGATTAAAAGCGAGGATAACCACATAAGTACAACAGCTGGAGGAAAAATACATTGGAATTATTAGTCTGGGAATTGGTGTTTGCAGAGCTCACTGGTTTTGATTTGCATTCTGCGAGCTGGCTCTCGGCAGCGTGGGATGCGATACTCCGTGACATACCATTCGCTTGGGTATTTTGCGTCTCAGAACTAATTCATTTTCTTTGGTTTTGATGTCTCTGGGTGTCACCTGACACTTGAATTAACACATTTCGTATTCAGCGAGTCAGTTTGTGCAGTGCGATGAAACTGAAAACATACAAATGATGTAATGCAAAATCAGGTTCAAGCTGTATGGGGTTTCTCTTCTGCCTATGGAAGATACATGATCTTATGGCACAGAACTGTAAATAATTAGTAATGATAACAATTAACATCCCCTTTGCAATATCTCTTTAGAGGCAGCAGAAAATCTCAAAGATTAGTATTTTATTATACAGCATCTGGTCTGCTTGGGAGATTAAAGTTGATTGCTAATTTATTACAACAGAGCCCTGCAAAATTAACCCTTGTGCTGTCCGAGAGAGCTGCAAAACACTGCATTGCAAAGCAAAATATTGTAGCACTTGGTAGCAGTCAAGCGGTTCAACAAGAATGCAATACACTATAAGCAAAACAGAAATTATACAGTTGTAAAAAAATCCCTTAAAATAAATTTGTATAGTCCTGTTCAATTCTAGCACCCTTCTGGTCATGGGTGTTGACTGAAATCAAAGCCCTTCTCTCCGTGACTATAGCTCTCCAACATGCGTCCTACTAATCCTTTACATTGTGCCAAGCAGGTTGTACCTAGACATTGGAAAACACCCACAATTCCATCCATTTTAGAATACCATCAACAAGTACGTTCAACTCTTGCTTTAGAAAAACTACATTACCAATGAATGGATCAATTGGATCTTTATTTTGAGATTGTTATATATTCAGGTGTAATGTTTACTAATGTGTCATTTATCCTGCTTAGATAAATACAATATAAAACTTTTTTATGCAATTTATGTAACTTTTTGTTGCAATTTTTTTATATATTTTTATTAGATAGTGTTATTTTGATTGTAACTGTACTTTTAAATATAATTTTGATGTGTTTTGTGCAGCTTTTTAAATGAGCGTAACAGTTAACCAGAGCTCTGAAGCCGCACTATCCCGACGCACGTTAAATTCAATTGCAATAGAGTGAACGCATTTACTTTTGACTTGTAATACGCTTGTCAAGAGCAGTGATAAACCCCTTTTCGTTCACACGCAACACTTAGCGTTCCACTCGTAATCTAGCCCTAAGCAGGAACAGACAGAATCTAATTTTAAAAAAAAGTGTACAAGCTGACCACAGAGAAGATATTCAAAAACAGCCATAATGGCTTTAACGCCTAACTGTACCAGGTTGTATTTTCTGTATACCTCCCACAATTTTCATTTTAACTTCTTGGGTGCAAATGATGGCAACCTCTGCCCTGCTGCATAAAATGCTGAGGTCAACAAAGTGTGGTCCTTTAATTACCTCCATTATTCCTTATTAGTATAAAGATAGTATGAGGAGGAACCTTCCCCCTTTCCCTCTTCATTCTTTCATCTTTGGTAAAGAGCTGACTTGTGATGTCACTACTCACTGCATGGAAATGCCACACACAATAAGGAAGTGCCCAGAGTTACAGGAACTTCCTGGTTTTTAGCAATGCATCGGGAAGGGGCATCTTCTAAAGTGGACAGCATATACCTCCTATTCACAATACTCCTCATATGAAAGAGGATGCTACTCAATTTCAAAAGAGGGAGCACATGCCATTCTGTGATTGCCAAAGAAAATACAATCATCTGTCTATTAGGTGACTTTTATGGTGTTCTCTGCTCTAAAAAGGACCCTAACAACCACAAATATGTTTTACACTGGGGCAAGTGACCATGACTATTAGGTGATTACAGTCACAACTCTGATCACTTCACTGAATAATAGACATATACAACAAAATCAGGGGTGGGGGTATCCCCACAAATTTTAGTGAGACATGAGACATCCTTATTTGAAAGCAATAATCGTGCTCTTTCATAATGGTCCTATGTTTATCCATCAACCAGGTGATTGCACTAAACATGATGAACACCTCCAAGCATAGGTGCAATTTTGGAAGCTCTGGTGACTCTAAAGGGGCCCATATCATCCTCTCACAATAGAAATATATCACAAGAATTTTCATTTGAAAAATGGGATCACATGGTCCATAGTAATAATACTCATCTGGCAGCAACCACTAGTCTCACTTTGTTGTTTCTTTCATAATATTAAAAATACCACGACAGGTACCTACTATTTTTCTATATTATTTTTCACTATGCCAAGTTAGTTTGGTCAAAATGTCTATTAAATAACAACAAAGCATCCTGCATTTCATAATTTAGGAAGATGTACTTTTGTGAAGTGTGGTGCCAAAAAATATTATTTGTTTTTGCATGGTAGATTTATATTTTGGTATTTCTGTAAACGAATGTGCTTGGTCTTGTTAAAAAAAAAAAGGTATATGTTTTTTGTGGATACCATATAGACAAACATTCAACTTGAAGTTCAAAATAATGGGTATAAACATCTAAAAGCAGATTAGGCACAGTGGTGTAAAACGGCTTAGCAACAAAGGAGTTATTAAGACTTGACCTATGGTGGCATGGCCAGAACAATAGAGAGTGGAGCCTTGTGGTCTTTGGAGGAGTCTGGGTGGTACAAGGTGAGGGTTTGGTCAGTTCCAGGATACTCATTATGAAACTAGGACATGGCTTAGAAGGAGAGACAGTGGAACAACCCAGTAGGACAATAATTGAGTCTGTAGAGGGCTTTTAGTGAAATTTGCCTGTACATCTGCCTCTCCTACACCTTCCTTCGGTGTATTCACCCTTATGTGGACATTTGTCTTTACATTATTACTAGAGTACAATGACATTAAAGTGACAAGAAACCCCAAATATTTCATTAATCATTCGAATAGAACATAAAATTTTAAACAACTTTCAAATTTACTTTGCTCAAATATGCTTTATTCTCTTGTTATCCTTTGCTGAAGGAACAGTACTACTGGCAGCTAGCTAAACACATCTAGTTAGCCAATCACAAGAGACAAATGTGTGTAAGCACCAATCAGCAGCTAGGTCCCACTAGTATAAATTATGTACATATTCATTTTCAATAATGGATACCAAGAAAACAAAGCACATTTGAAAATAGAAGCAATTTTAAAAGTGTGTTAAAATTACATGCTCTGATTCTTGCAAGTTTATTTTGGACTTTCCTATCCCTTTAAAGATAATTTTTGTTTGTATCAGAAATTATTAATCACAACATTGTAAAATATCTAAAAATAAAAAAAAATTGTTAAAATATAATTTAAACTGTCATGTTGCTAGCACAATTTGCACAGTTTTACAGTAATTTGAGTGTTTTTTTTTTCTTATATTTTAATTTGGGGTTCTCAATCACAAATAATGCACTCCAAGCAGATAAAATAAATGATAAAAGTGCATTGCAAAGTTTTTCCACTGAGTATAATTACATTTTTATGGGTAATGACATTCAAACCCTGTACATCGTCTGATGTTTTCACACTAAGGGGTTAAATAGTGCAGCTCTTGCCGAGAGACCACACTACTGCCGAATGCCTCCTGGCATGAGGCATGTAGTAATAGCCCATCTCGCTGCTTCAGGAAACTTGTGCCATTATAGGGCGCAAAAACCCTTTAAGGACACACAACATACAGAGTATATCTGTGTCGTTAACGAATAACGGGACAAGTTTAATGTCCCTTTGAACCATTAAAGGGACATCAAACCCAACATTTTTCTTTCAGAGAATACAGTTTTAAACAACTTTCCAATTAACTTCTATTATTTAATTTGCTTTATTTTACAGATATCCTTTGTTGAAGAAATAGCAATGCACAGGGTGAGCCAATCATACAAGGCATCTATGTAGAGCCACCAATCAGCAGCAACTGAGCCTATCTAGATATGCTTTTCAACAAAGGATATCAAGAGAATGAAGTAAATTAGCTAATATAATTAAATAGGAACGTTGTTTAAAATTGCCTGCTCTTTCTAATTCATGAAAGAAAAAAATGTGGGTTTCATGTCCCTTTAAGGAATGGCAAAGGCATACTACCCCTTAGACTGTATTTGCTAAACCAAAATGATGTGGTTCCAAGAGATATAAATCAGTTTATTAGCCTGCATTGTATGGCTGTAGGTTAAGGACCCAGGAGAAGAGACCTTGACATGCTCCTAGGCCTATCACCATTTGGCCAAATGAGGTAGCTAACTCTTTGCTTTTAATTTAGCTGTTTGCCAGACTTTCTATGTTTTGTGTTAATATTTTTGTTTTGCTATTCTCCCTATGGGCATTACACCCAGGCTGGTCTAGTTAAAGGGGCAGTCTAGTCAAAATTAAACTTTCATGATTCAGATAGGGCATGCAATTTTAAACAACTTTCCAATTTACTTCATTTATCTAATTTGCTCAATTCTTTAGATATCCTTTGTTGAAGAAATAGCAATGCACACGTGTGAGCCAATCACACATGGCCTCTACGTGCAGCAACCAATCGGCAGCTACTGAGCATATCTAGATATGCTTTTCAGCAAGTGATATCAAGAGAATGAAGCAAATGAGATTATAGAAGTAAATTAGAAAGTTGTTTAAAATGACATGCTCTTTCTAACTCACAAAAGAAACAAATTGGGTTTCATGTCCCTTTAACTGCCTGAGCCACTGAAAGCTGTCTGTGAATGCTGGTGAGGACCCAGTGCTATGAGTTTTGCAGTGACATGGGATGTTTACCCAGTTTGAAAGTGCAGTCCATTTCCGTGTTTTGGATCAGTATCAGCAGGCAAACATTGCTCACAGGAAAATGAAAAGATGTTCATGTAAGTAAAAACTCTATGAAAGATGGCAAGATCTGGTTAAACATGTACTTGTAGCTCTTAAATATTTGTAAAATGTATAAAAATGGTCTGAATTAACCTTCCAGCTTTGTTTTAAAAAAAACAAGCTCCGCCTCCACATACCCTGACACATGCCCATGTAACACCTGAGACTCTGCACACAGGTTCTACTGACTGATCTGAGCTTTTTGTCCAGTGCATGAAAATCTGCAGAACTGGTTAATAGAATCAGGATTGCTGTTTTGTGTCATAATGGGCTAAAAAATATTATTATACGTTGTCAGGGAAAAAAGTTAATTGCCCTTTCATTTTAGTGAAAAGTCTTATTTTTACTCATCTGCAGCTCTCAGCTTCCAAGCATTTCAGTTTATTAAGCAGGAGGAAAAAAGATACTAAAGAGACATAAAAGTGCCAATAGAAATGTTAGAAAATTTTATTATTGCATCACTGATTGCTTAAAGCTATGTGTTTTACTCCTGCAAATGAGTTAAACACATAGATAAATCAGAGCAGCAATGAACTACTGGGAGCGAGCTGAACATTTAGCAAAAGCAGTATTTCTCACTAGTCTGCAGCTTGCAGACATTCAGATTATTAGTCAGTGGCAAATGTACTAGCCTGTTTCATTTCTTACTTAAAGGGATAGGAAAGTCAAAATTAAATTTCCATAATTCAGATAGAGCAGGTCATTTTAAGACACTTTTAAATTCACTTCTATTTTCAAATGTGCTTCGTTCTCTTAGTATCCCTTGTTAAAAACAGAATTTATGCTTACCTGATAAATTACTTTCTCCAACGGTGTGTCCGGTCCACGGCGTCATCCTTACTTGTGGGAATATCTCTTCCCCAACAGGAAATGGCAAAGAGTCCCAGCAAAGCTGGCCATATAGTCCCTCCTAGGCTCCGCCCACCCCAGTCATTCGACCGACGGACAGGAGGAAAAATATAGGAGAAACCATATGGTACAGTGGTGACTGTAGTTAGAGAAAATAATTCATCAGACCTGATTAAAAAACCAGGGCGGGCCGTGGACCGGACACACCGCTGGAGAAAGTAATTTATCAGGTAAGCATAAATTCTGTTTTCTCCAACATTGGTGTGTCCGGTCCACAGCGTCATCCTTACTTGTGGGAACCAATACCAAAGCTTTAGGACACGGATGAAGGGAGGGAGCAAATCAGGTTACCTAAACGGAAGGCACCACGTCTTGCAAAACCTTTCTCCCAAAAATAGACTCCGAAGAAGCAAAAGTATCAAATTTGTAAAATTTGGCAAAAGTGTGCAGTGAAGACCAAGTCGCTGCCTTACATATCTGATCAACAGAAGCCTCGTTCTTGAAGGCCCATGTGGAAGCCACAGCCCTAGTGGAGTGAGCTGTGATTCTTTCAGGAGGCTGCCGTCCGGCAGTCTCGTAAGCCAATCGGATGATACTTTTAAGCCAAAAGGAAAGAGAGGTAGAAGTCGCTTTTTGACCTCTCCTTTTACAGAATAGACGACAAACAGAGAAGATGTTTGTCTGAAATCATTTGTAGCTTCTAAATAGAATTTTAGAGCACGGACTACGTCCAAATTGTGTAACAAACGTTCCTTCTTTGAAACTGGATTCGGACACAAAGAAGGTACAACTATCTCCTGGTTAATATTTTTGTTAGAAACAACCTTAGGAAGAAAACCAGGCTTAGTACGCAAAACCACCTTATCTGCATGGAACACCAGATAGGGCGGAGAACACTGCAGAGCAGATAACTCTGAAACTCTTCTAGCAGAAGAAATAGCAACCAAAAACAAAACTTTCCAAGATAACAACTTAATATCTATGGAATGTAGAGGTTCAAACGGAACCCCTTGAAGAACTGAAAGAACTAGATTTAAACTCCAGGGAGGAGTCAAAGGTCTGTAAACAGGCTTGATCCTAACCAGAGCCTGAACAAATGCTTGAACATCTGGCATAGCTGCCAGTCGTTTGTGTAGTAAGACAGATAAAGCAGAAATCTGTCCCTTTAGAGAACTCGCAGATAATCCTTTATCCAAACCTTCTTGTAGAAAGGAAAGAATCTTAGGAATTTTTATCTTATTCCAAGGGAATCCCTTGGATTCACACCAGCAGATATATCTTTTCCATATTTTATGGTAAATCTTTCTAGTTACCGGTTTTCTGGCCTGAACCAGAGTATCAATCACAGAATCTGAAAACCCACACTTTGATAGAATCAAGCGTTCAATCTCCAAGCCGTCAGCTGGAGGGAGACCAGATTTGGATGTTCGAATGGACCCTGAACAAGAAGGTCATGTCTCAAAGGTAGATTCCATGGTGGAACCGATGACATATTCACCAGGTCTGCATACCAAGTCCTGCGTGGCCACGCAGGAGCTATCAAGATCACCAAGAACCTCTCCTGTTTGATCCTGGCTACCAGCCTGGGAATGAGAGGAAACGGTGGGAACACATAAGCTAGGTTGAAGGTCCAAGGCGCTACTAGTGCATCCACTAGAGTCGCCTTTGGATCCCTGGATCTGGACCCGTAGCAAGGAACCTTGAAGTTCTGACGAGACGCCATCAGATCCATGTCTGGAATGCCCCATAATTGAGTCAACTGGGCAAAAATCTCCGGGTGGAGTTCCCACTCCCCCGGATGGAATGTCTGACGACTCAGATAATCCGCTTCCCAGTTTTCCACACCTGGGATGTGGATCGCAGATAGATGGCAGGAGTGATTCTCCGCCCATTGTATTATTTTGGTTACTTCTTTCATCGCCAGGGAACTCCTTGTTCCCCCCTGATGATTGATATACACAACAGTCGTCATGTTGTCTGATTGGAATCTTATGAATCTGGCCTTTGCAAGCTGAGGCCAAGCCCTGAGAGCATTGAATATCGCTCTTAGTTCCAGAATGTTTATCGGGAGAAGAGACTCTTCCCGAGACCATAGTCCCTGAGCTTTCAGGGATTCCCAGACCGCACCCCAGCCCACTAGACTGGCGTCGGTCGTGACAATGACCCACTCTGGTCTGCGGAAGCTCATTCCCTGGGATAGGTGGTCCAGGGATATCCACCAACGGAGTGAATCTCTGGTCTTCTGATCTACTTAAATCACTGGAGACAAGTCTGTATAGTCCCCATTCCACTGTTTCAACATGCACAGTTGTAATGGTCTTAGATGAATTTGCGCAAAAGGATCTATGTCCATTGCTGCAACCATCAACCCTACTACTTCCATGCACTGAGCTATGGAAGGACGTGGAACAGAATGAAGAACTTGACAAGCGCTTAGAAGTTTTGACTTTCTGACATCTGCCAGAAAGATCCTCATTTCTAAGGAATCTATTATTGTTGCCAAGAAGGGAACTCTTGTTGACGGAGACAGAGAACTTTTTTCTATGTTCACCTTCCATCCGTGAGATCTGAGAAAGGCCAGAACGATGTCTGTATGAGCCTTTGCCTTTGAAAGGGACGACGCTTGTATTAGAATGTCGTCCAAGTATGGTACTACTGCAATGCCCCTGGGTCTTAGAAAAGCTAGAAGGGACCCGAGTACCTTTGTGAAAATCCTTGGAGCAGTGGCTAATCCGAATGGGAGGGCCACAAACTGGTAATGTTTGTCCAGAAAGGCGAACCTTAGGAACTGATGATGTTCTTTGTGGATAGGAATATGTAGGTACGCATCCTTTAGATCCACGGTAGTCATAAATTGACCTTCACGGATAGTGGGTAGAATCGTTCGAATGGTTTCCATTTTGAACGATGGTACCCTGAGAAATTTGTTTAGGATCTTTAAATCCAGAATTGGTCTGAAGGTTCCCTCTTTTTTGGGAACTACGAACAGATTTGAGTAAAATCCCATTCCTTGTTCCGTCATTGGAACTGGGTGTATCACTCCCATCTTTAACAGGTCTTCTACACAATGTAAGAACGCCTGTCTCTTTATTTGGTTTGAGTGAGACATGTGGAACCTTCCCCTTGGGGGTAGTTCCTTGAATTCCAGAAGATAACCCTGAGAAACTATTTCTAGCGTCCAGGGATCCTGAACATCTCTTGCCCAAGCCTGAGCAAAGAGAGAGAGTCTGCCCCCCACTAGATCCGGTCCCGGATCGGGGGCTACTCCTTCATGCTGTTTTGTTAGCGGTAGCAGGCTTCTTGGTCTGCTTACCCTTGTTCCAGCCTTGCATCGGTTTCCAGGCTGGTTTGGACTGTGAGGTATTACCCTCTTGCTTAGAGGATGCAGAATTAGAGGCCGGTCCGTTCCTGAAATTACGAAAGGAACGAAAATTAGACTTATTCTTGGCCTTGAAAGGCCTATCTTGTGGGAGGGCGTGACCCTTTCCCCCAGTGATGTCTGAGATAATCTCTTTCAATTCTGGTCCAAAGAGAGTTTTACCCTTGAAGGGGATGTTAAGCAATTTTGTCTTGGATGATACATCCGCTGACCAAGACTTTAGCCAAAGCGCTCTGCGCGCCACAATTGCAAACCCTGAATTTTTCGCCGCTAGTCTAGCTAATTGCAAAGCGGCATCTAAAATAAAAGAGTTAGCCAACTTAAGTGCGTGAACTCTGTCCATAACCTCCTCATATGGAGTCTCTCTACTAAGCGACTTTTCTAGTTCCTCGAACCAGAACCACGCTGCTGTAGTGACAGGAACAATGCACGAAATGGGTTGTAGAAGGTAACCTTGCTGTACAAAAATATTTTTAAGCAAACCTTCCAATTTTTTATCCATAGGATCTTTGAAAGCACAACTATCTTCGATAGGAATAGTAGTGCGCTTGTTTAGAGTAGAAACTGCCCCCTCGACCTTAGGGACTGTCTGCCATAAGTCCTTTCTGGGGTCGACCATAGGAAATAATTTCTTAAATATAGGAGGGGGAACAAAAGGTATGCCGGGCTTCTCCCACTCCTTATTCACTATGTCCGCCACCCGCTTGGGTATAGGAAAAGCGTCGGGGTGCACCGGAACCTCTAGGAACTTGTCCATCTTGCATAATTTTTCTGGAATGACCAAGTTGTCACAATCATCCAGAGTAGATAACACCTCCTTAAGCAGTGCGCGGAGATGTTCTAATTTAAATTTAAATGTCACAACATAGGTGTGTCCGGTCCACGGCGTCATCCTTACTTGTGGGAACCAATACCAAAGCTTTAGGACACGGATGAAGGGAGGGAGCAAATCAGGTCACCTAAATGGAAGGCACCACGGCTTGCAAAACCTTTCTCCCAAAAATAGCCTCAGAAGAAGCAAAAGTATCAAACTTGTAAAATTTGGTAAAAGTGTGCAGTGAAGACCAAGTCGCTGCCCTACATATCTGATCAACAGAAGCCTCGTTCTTGAAGGCCCATGTGGAAGCCACAGCCCTAGTGGAATGAGCTGTGATTCTTTCGGGAGGCTGCCGTCCGGCAGTCTCGTAAGCCAATCTGATGATGCTTTTAATCCAAAAAGAGAGAGAGGTAGAAGTTGCTTTTTGACCTCTCCTTTTACCGGAATAAACAACAAACAAGGAAGATGTTTGTCTAAAATCCTTTGTAGCATCTAAATAGAATTTTAGAGCGCGAACAACATCCAAATTGTGCAACAAACGTTCCTTCTTTGAAACTGGTTTCGGACACAGAGAAGGTACGATAATCTCCTGGTTAATGTTTTTGTTAGAAACAACTTTTGGAAGAAAACCAGGTTTAGTACGTAAAACCACCTTATCTGCATGGAACACCAGATAAGGAGGAGAACACTGCAGAGCAGATAATTCTGAAACTCTTCTAGCAGAAGAAATTGCAACTAAAAACAAAACTTTCCAAGATAATAACTTAATATCAACGGAATGCAAGGGTTCAAACGGAACCCCCTGAAGAACTGAAAGAACTAAATTGAGACTCCAAGGAGGAGTCAAAGGTTTGTAAACAGGCTTAATTCTAACCAGAGCCTGAACAAAGGCTTGAACATCTGGCACAGCGGCCAGCTTTTTGTGAAGTAACACAGACAAGGCAGAAATCTGTCCCTTCAGGGAACTTGCAGATAATCCTTTTTCCAATCCTTCTTGAAGGAAGGATAGAATCCTAGGAATCCTAACCTTGTCCCAAGGGAATCCTTTAGATTCACACCAACAGATATATTTTTTCCAAATTTTGTGGTAAATCTTTCTAGTTACAGGCTTTCTGGCCTGAACAAGAGTATCGATAACAGAATCTGAGAATCCTCGCTTCGATAAGATCAAGCGTTCAATCTCCAAGCAGTCAGCTGGAGTGAAACCAGATTCGGATGTTCGAACGGACCCTGAACAAGAAGGTCTCGTCTCAAAGGTAGCTTCCAAGGAGGAGCCGATGACATATTCACCAGATCTGCGTACCAAGTCCTGCGTGGCCACGCAGGAGCTATCAAGATCACCGACGCCCTCTCCTGATTGATCCTGGCTACCAGCCTGGGGATGAGAGGAAACGGCGGGAACACATAAGCTAGTTTGAAGGTCCAAGGTGCTACTAGTGCATCCACTAGAGCCGCCTTGGGATCCCTGGATCTGGACCCGTAGCAAGGAACTTTGAAGTTCTGACGAGAGGCCATCAGATCCATGTCTGGAATGCCCCACAGCTGAGTGACTTGGGCAAAGATTTCCGGATGGAGTTCCCACTCCCCCGGATGCAATGTCTGACGACTCAGAAAATCCGCTTCCCAATTTTCCACTCCTGGGATGTGGATAGCAGACAGGTGGCAGGAGTGAGACTCCGCCCATAGAATGATTTTGGTCACTTCTTCCATCGCTAGGGAACTCCTTGTTCCCCCCTGATGGTTGATGTACGCAACAGTTGTCATGTTGTCTGATTGAAACCGTATGAACTTGGCCCTCGCTAGCTGAGGCCAAGCCTTGAGAGCATTGAATATCGCTCTCAGTTCCAGAATATTTATCGGTAGAAGAGATTCTTCCCGAGACCAAAGACCCTGAGCTTTCAGGGATCCCCAGACCGCGCCCCAGCCCATCAGACTGGCGTCGGTCGTGACAATGACCCACTCTGGTCTGCGGAATGTCATCCCTCGTGACAGGTTGTCCAGGGACAGCCACCAACGGAGTGAGTCTCTGGTCCTCTGATTTACTTGTATCTTCGGAGACAAGTCTGTATAGTCCCCATTCCACTGACTGAGCATGCACAGTTGTAATGGTCTTAGATGAATGCGTGCAAAAGGAACTATGTCCATTGCCGCTACCATCAACCCGATCACTTCCATGCACTGAGCTATGGAAGGAAGAGGAACGGAATGGAGTATCCGACAAGAGTCTAGAAGTTTTGTTTTTCTGGCCTCTGTCAGAAAAATCCTCATTTCTAAGGAGTCTATTATTGTTCCCAAGAAGGGAACCCTTGTTGACGGAGATAGAGAACTCTTTTCCACGTTCACTTTCCATCCGTGAGATCTGAGAAAGGCCAGGACAATGTCCGTGTGAGCCTTTGCTTGAGGAAGGGACGACGCTTGAATCAGAATGTCGTCCAAGTAAGGTACTACAGCAATGCCCCTTGGTCTTAGCACAGCTAGAAGGGACCCTAGTACCTTTGTGAAAATCCTTGGAGCAGTGGCTAATCCGAAAGGAAGCGCCACGAACTGGTAATGTTTGTCCAGGAATGTGAACCTCAGGAACCGATGATGTTCCTTGTGGATAGGAATATGTAGATACGCATCCTTTAAATCCACCGTGGTCATGAATTGACCTTCCTGGATGGAAGGAAGAATAGTTCGAATGGTTTCCATCTTGAACGATGGAACCTTGAGAAACTTGTTTAAGATCTTGAGATCTAAGATTGGTCTGAACGTTCCCTCTTTTTTGGGAACTATAAACAGATTGGAGTAGAACCCCATCCCTTGTTCTCTTAATGGAACGGGATGAATCACTCCCATTTTTAACAGGTCTTCTACACAATGTAAGAATGCCTGTCTTTTTATGTGGTCTGAAGACAACTGAGACCTGTGGGACCTCCCCCTTGGGGGAAGTCCCTTGAATTCCAGAAGATAACCTTGGGAGACTATTTCTAGCGCCCAAGGATCCAGAACATCTCTTGCCCAAGCCTGAGCGAAGAGAGAGAGTCTGCCCCCCACCAGATCCGGTCCCGGATCGGGGGCCAACATTTCATGCTGTCTTGGTAGCAGTGGCAGGTTTCTTGGCCTGCTTTCCCTTGTTCCAGCCTTGCATTGGTCTCCAAGCTGGCTTGGCTTGAGAAGTATTACCCTCTTGCTTAGAGGACGTAGCACTTTGGGCTGGTCCGTTTCTACGAAAGGGACGAAAATTAGGTTTATTTTTTGCCTTGAAAGGCCGATCCTGAGGAAGGGCGTGGCCCTTACCCCCAGTGATATCCGAGATAATCTCTTTCAAGTCAGGGCCAAACAGCGTTTTCCCCTTGAAAGGAATGTTAAGTAGCTTGTTCTTGGAAGACGCATCAGCCGACCAAGATTTCAACCAAAGCGCTCTGCGCGCCACAATAGCAAACCCAGAATTCTTAGCCGCTAACCTAGCCAATTGCAAAGTGGCGTCTAGGGTGAAAGAATTAGCCAATTTGAGAGCATTGATTCTGTCCATAATCTCCTCATAAGGAGGAGAATCACTGTCGACCGCCTTTATCAGCTCATCGAACCAGAAACATGCGGCTGTAGCGACAGGGACAATGCATGAAATTGGTTGTAGAAGGTAACCCTGCTGAACAAACATCTTTTTAAGCAAACCTTCTAATTTTTTATCCATAGGATCTTTGAAAGCACAACTATCCTCTATAGGTATAGTGGTGCGTTTGTTTAAAGTGGAAACCGCTCCCTCGACCTTGGGGACTGTCTGCCATAAGTCCTTTCTGGGGTCGACCATAGGAAACAATTTTTTAAATATGGGGGGAGGGACGAAAGGAATACCGGGCCTTTCCCATTCTTTATTAACAATGTCCGCCACCCGCTTGGGTATAGGAAAAGCTTCTGGGAGCCCCGGCACCTCTAGGAACTTGTCCATTTTACATAGTTTCTCTGGGATGACCAACTTGTCACAATCATCCAGAGTGGATAATACCTCCTTAAGCAGAATGCGGAGATGTTCCAACTTAAATTTAAATGCAATCACATCAGGTTCAGCTTGTTGAGAAATGTTCCCTGAATCAGTAATTTCTCCCTCAGACAAAACCTCCCTGGCCCCATCAGACTGAGTTAGGGGCCCTTCAGAAATATTAATATCAGCGTCGTCATGCTCTTCAGTATCTAAAACAGAGCAGTCGCGCTTACGCTGATAAGTGTTCATTTTGGCTAAAATGTTTTTGACAGAATTATCCATTACAGCCGTTAATTGTTGCATAGTAAGGAGTATTGGCGCGCTAGATGTACTAGGGGCCTCCTGAGTGGGCAAGACTCGTGTAGACGAAGGAGGGAATGATGCAGTACCATGCTTACTCCCCTCACTTGAGGAATCATCTTGGGCATCATTGTCATTGTCACATAAATCACATTTATTTAAATGAATAGGAATTCTGGCTTCCCCACATTCAGAACACAGTCTATCTGGTAGTTCAGACATGTTAAACAGGCATAAACTTGATAACAAGTACAAAAAACGTTTTAAAATAAAACCGTTACTGTCACTTTAAATTTTAAACTGAACACACTTTATTACTGCAAATGCGAAAAAACATGAAGGAATTGTTCAAAATTCACCAAATTTTCACCACAGTGTCTTAAAGCCTTAAAAGTATTGCACACCAAATTTGGAAGCTTTAACCCTTAAAATAACGGAACCGGAGCCGTTTTGAACTTTAACCCCTTTACAGTCCCTGGTATCTGCTTCGCTGAGACCCAACCAAGCCCCAAGGGGAATACGATACCAAATGACGCCTTCAGAAAGTCTTTTCTAAGTATCAGAGCTCCTCTCACATGCGACTGCATGCCATGCCTCTCAAAAACAAGTGCGCAACACCGGCGCGAAAATGAGGCTCTGCCTATGCTTTGGGAAAGCCCCTAAAGAATAAGGTGTCTAAAACAGTGCCTGCCGATATTATTATATCAAAATACCCAGATAAAATGATTCCTCAAGGCTAAATATGTGTTAATAATCAATCGATTTAGCCCAAAAAAAGTCTACAGTCTTAATAAGCCCTTTTTGAAGCCCTTATTTACAATCGTAATAAACATGGCTTACCGGATCCCAGAGGGAAAATGACAGCTTCCAGCATTACATCGTCTTGTTAGAATGTGTCATACCTCAAGCAGCAAGAGACTGCTCACTGTTCCCCCAACTGAAGTTAATTGCTCTCAACAGTCCTGTGTGGAACAGCCATGGATTTTAGTGACGGTTGCTAAAATCATTTTCCTCATACAAACAGAAATCTTCATCTCTTTTCTGTTTCTGAGTAAATAGTACATACCAGCACTATTTCAAAATAACAAACTCTTGATTGAATAATAAAAACTACAGTTAAACACTAAAAAACTCTAAGCCATCTCCGTGGAGATGTTGCCTGTACAACGGCAAAGAGAATGACTGGGGTAGGCGGAGCCTAGGAGGGATCATGTGACCAGCTTTGCTGGGCTCTTTGCCATTTCCTGTTGGGGAAGAGAATACCCACAAGTAAGGATGACGCCGTGGACCGGACACACCTATGTTGGAGAAATCTTCATCTTTTTCTGTTTCAGAGTAAATAGTACATACCAGCACTATTTTAAAATAACAAACTCTTGATAGTAGAATAAAAAAACTACAACTAAACACCACATACTCTTAACCATCTCCGTGGAGATGTTGCCTGTGCAACGGCAAAGAGAATGACTGGGGTGGGCGGAGCCTAGGAGGGACTATATGGCCAGCTTTGCTGGGACTCTTTGCCATTTCCTGTTGGGGAAGAGATATTCCCACAAGTAAGGATGACGCCGTGGACCGGACACACCAATGTTGGAGAAAAATGAATATGCACATATCATACACAAGTGAGACCTGCTGCTAATTGGTGCCTGCACACATTTGTCTCTTGTGATTGGCTAAATAGATATTTTCAGCTTCCTGTCAGTAATGCAATGTTGTCCCTTCAGCAATGGATAACAAGAGAATGAAGAAAATTTGATAATAGAATTAAATTGGAAAGTTGTTTAACATTGTATGTTCTATCTGAATCATAAATGAAAATGTTGGGGTTTACTATCCCTTTAAGAAATCATATGTATTTAACACAATATAATGGGATTTAATTTGACTATATAAGTAATGCACTTTATGCAAAAGTACATTCACAACATTAAAAGACAAATACATATTTTTGATTGTACTTCACAATGATAAATCTGCCCTATTCCAGGTTATCTTCTCTGATGAGTCCAATTTTAAGCTTTTCCAAACACCTGGTCGTCTAATGGTTAGATGGACACCTGGAGAGGCCTACAAGCCAGTGTCTCCAACCCACTGTGAAATTTGGTGGAGGATCAGTGATGAACTGGGGGTGCGTCAGCAAGGCTGGAATCGGACATCTTTGTGAAGGACGCATGAATCAAGCTTAATCTGGAAGAAAACCTGCTTCCTTCTGCTCTGACAATGTTCAACAACTCTGAGGATTGTTTTTTCCAGCAGGACAATGCTACATGCCACACAACCAGGTTAATCAAGATGTGGATGGAGGACCACCAGATCAAGACCCTGTCATTGCCAGCCCAGTCTCCAGACCTGAACCCCATTGAAAACATCTGGAATATGATCAAGAGGAAGATGGATGGTCACAAGCCATCAAACAAAGCCAAACTACTTGATTGTTTGTGCCAGGAGTGGCATTAAGTCATCTAACAGCAATGTGAAAGACTGGGGGAGAGCATGCCAAGACGCGTGAAAACTGTAATTGAAAAGCAAGGTTATGCTGCTTAAAGGGACAGACTACACCAGAATTTTTATTGTTTTAAAAGATAGATAATCGCTTTATTACCCATTCCCCAGTTTTGCATAACCAACACAGTTATAATAATATACTTTTAACCTCTGTGATTATCTTGTATCTAAGCCTCTGCAAACTGACCCTTTTTTCAGTTCTTTTGACAGACTTGCAGTCTAGCCAATCAGTGCCTGCTCCCAGATAACTTCACGTGCACGAGCACAGTGTTATCTATATGAAATACGTGAACTAACACCCTCTAGTGGTGAAAATTGTTAAAATGCAATCTGAAAAGAGGTGGGCTTCAAGGTCTAAAAAATTAGCATATGAACCTCCTAGGTTAAGCTTTCAACTAAGAATACCAAGAGAACAAAGCAAAATTGGTGATAAAAGTAAATTGGAAAAT